>NW_020175023.1:333736-341412 GCF_003031525.2 Neophocaena asiaeorientalis asiaeorientalis
GGGAGGGTGGGAGGGAGGGAGACGCAAGAGGGAAGAGATACGGGGACAAATGTATATGTATAACTGATTCACTTTGTTATAAAGCAGAAACTAACACACCATTGTAAAGCAATTATAGTCCAATAAAGATGTTAAAGATATATATATATTTTTTTAAAAAAAGATCACTTTGGCCTTTCGGAAGACTGGTTGCATTTTATTTTATGTTGGAATTGTGCACTTCTCATATATTCCCAACTAGATTGAAGTTTTTAAAGCCTAGTGTACAGACTCATTTTATACCTCACAGTGCCTGGATCATTACAGCACTGAGTTAATATTTATAGAATGAACAAACAAACAAAATATTTATAGAATGTCCTATTGACCACCTTGATCTAAGCTCCAGGTGGGCAAATAATATATCCTATACTTCTTCTGTAAACTGAAAGTGGCAAAGAAAAACAAATACACTCCTTATCCTTAAATATTTGTTAATAACAGCCATTTATTGAATGCTTCCTCCACGCCAGAGTCTAAGCACTTTTTATACACATCCCCACTAGAATGTATGCTCCTTGAGGGCATAAACTGTTTTATTTCCTGGTATATTTGCAACATGTGAACAGTGCCTGTCACATAGTAGATGCTCAATGAATATCTGTTGAGTATATTCCAGTGAACTCTCCTAACAACTCTATGAGGTGGTATTATTATCCTAATTTTAAAGCAAAAACAACTAAAGCTTATACAGGTAAGTAATATAACAGATGGAAAGTATATGAGTTAGAATCTATATGTTGGTCTCTCTTCAAAATCTTGTTCTTCACTACAAAGCTATACTTTGGCCTCTAGCCTCATATTGCTGTGATCTGCCACCTGGTTTCAGGCCCTGAATGTAAGCTGGATGGTGTGTCTGAAAATAGCCAAATCCTTTCTTGGTTTATTCTACCACACAGAATATAGGGTAAGTCAGAATAACGCATTTTCCCCACAGTGAGAATAACAAGAGTTCTCACCAGTACAGTGATTCTCAAATGTTAATCACTTGGGGTTTGTTGTTAAAAATGCAGATTAGAGTCTCACTTCTGATTCTAGTTTTCACTAGCTCTACAGAGATGGAACTGAGATAAAATAAGATAAACTAGGTATAAACCAAGGACTGGGCCTCTGAGTACCTTGCTGATGAGGAAAGAATAGCAATGGTGCTCCGAAAGCAAGGGGCAGAGATGGTTTGAATACCAATTCTTACCCTTGGGTGGTTCAACTAGAAAAAGAAAAATCAGGAGCAGGACCCAGTCTCCCAGGGGAGCTGGCCTTAGTCAACAGATTGGAGGTGTGGAGTGACACCCCCTCTAAGGATTTGAAGGGGTATGGAGCAAACTGGTGAATCTTTTGGGCCCAGCTGGTGGTAGTAGCAGCAGCTGTGGAAGAAATCAGGCACAGTTTATTAATACCTAGTGTGCACATGATGGAAAACTTCTGGGATAGCGCAATTACTGCTGGAATACCAGGAGGGGATTTTGAAAATGAGAGCTCAAAATTATAATAACGGCAAGCAGTGATTAGGTCCCTACTATGTGCCAGGCACGGCATTAGGTACCTTACATTAGCCTAGGATAAGGCAAAGCCTAG
Source organism: Neophocaena asiaeorientalis asiaeorientalis (assembly GCF_003031525.2). Taxonomy (NCBI): domain Eukaryota; kingdom Metazoa; phylum Chordata; class Mammalia; order Artiodactyla; family Phocoenidae; genus Neophocaena; species Neophocaena asiaeorientalis. The sequence continues at coordinate 335,351 of NW_020175023.1, forward strand.
AGAGTTATTAACAGTAAAATTTCACCTAAAACTTCAAAAGGGTTTGTTTATCTGATAGGAAAGAAAGGATGGTAAACTGTGTAAATGTTTTCTGGTCTATAAGGAATCCAGGAGACAAGAAACTGAGCTGCCAAAATGGGTGCTTGCAGGAAAAAAAAGGGAGTAAGTCAGTATTTGAGACGTCCAGGTAACAGTCTATATGGAGCTGGTGTGGCTGTTGAAGAAATCAAAGTCATAGGAGTACCCTGGCGGTCCAGTGGTAAAGACTCGGGCTCTCACTGCTGAGGGCCTGTGTTGGATCCCTGGTCTGGAAATTAAGATCCTGCAAGCCTTGAGGCATGGCGGGAAAAAACCCAAAAGGCCCGAGAAGGATTTTCTAAGACATTTCCGTTTATTCAATACTTATTGAGAGCCTCCTATGTGCCAGGGGTCTGTGCCAAACACTGGATAGACAGTGTTAAATAAGCAGTTTTGTCCCTGTCCTTGTGGAGCTGATAGACTAGTTGGGGAAAGGAATGTCAAGCAAATAATCACCCAGGTATATATCTGTGTGTAAAGAAAGGTCAAATAAGTTTTCCCTGAGAAAGTAACATTTAAGTGAATAATGAGGAATGAATAAGAGTTAGCCTGGCAGGGAGTGGAGGAAATACTGTGTGTATTTTTTGCTCAAAAAAGCATGAAGCCATAAATCATTGTGGTAATTAAGTACATCTATAACAACGGGGAGAGGATAGGAAGAGTATTCCAAGCAGAGGGAATATCATGTGAAAATGAAGGCAAAAGCCAGATCATGCAAGGTTTTGTAGGCCGTATGAAATCTGGATTTTACCCTAAGTGCAACAGGAGGCCATTGAAGGATTTTAAACAAGAAGTGATATGACAAAATCTGTAGTTATAGAAAAGTTACTTTGGATGGCTGTGTGGAGAATGGAATAGAAGGGAGCAACAGTGGATATGGAAAGATCAGTTAGAAGGCTATAGTAGCAATTTAGGTGGGAGATTACAGTGGTTTTATTTAGGGTGATGAGAGTATCAACAGAGAGAAGTGGAAAATGATGAAAGATACTTGAGAGGTAAAACTAACAGGTCTTGCACTGGAATGCATGTGGATTATGAGAAAAGAAGTGTTCTATCATGATCCAGTGGCTAGATGGTGGTGCTATTTATTGTGCAAATTTGAGGAAGAAGATAAATTCATGTTTGGATATGTTGATTTGCGGATGTCTTTGATATAGAATAGTCAGTTGGATACAGGAGAAGTAAATCTGTGGGTCATAATACATAGATGACATTAAGGTAAAGGAGGTAGCTGAGACTGCCTGCAGAGATCGTATAGAATAAGAGGAGAAAATTTAAGATTAATTTTTAAGAAATAGCAACATTAAAGGTCAGATAGCAGAGAAGGGTACAGCATTTAGGAATGAACGAATAAGAGCACAGATAATTTTAACTAGATAAACCAGGCCTGGAGTTCACAAGCAGCTTCTCTAGCTCTCTCACTAATTCCCAGGCAAAATCTTAAAAAAAAAAATGATCCTTTGGTTAAAAACAAAAGATAAAAATATCCCTATATGCATTCACTGGCTAGAACATTTTAGTCTTTTTATAAAAAGAGATGAGTATGAAACTAATTACCCTCAGTAGTGGTAAAGTGGACTTGGTCAATATAAATGATACTTTGACATTTTCGTATGAAAATTTCCACAGGATTATAAGACAAACGGTAACAAGTGAAGATAAAATGAAAGGATTTTTTTTTTTTGGCGGTACGCGGGCCTCTCACTGTTGTGGCCTCTCCCTTTGCGGAGCACAGGCTCCGGACGTGCAGGCTCAGCGGCCATGGCTCACGGGCCCAGCCGCTCCGCGGCATATGGGATCTTCCCAGACCGGGGCACGAACCCGTGTCCCCTGCATCGGCAGGCGGACTCTCAACCAATGCGCCACCAGGGAAGCCCGAAAGGATGTTTTTATAAATAATTATTAAACAAACTATCATGTGGGTTGAGGCTCCAAGTTAGCATTAAGACTGTAACAGTGAGACCTGTCCTGAGGGAACTGATAAGTCTGTGGAATCAATTTTTCTTTCATTCTTAAACATCCTTTTTAAAATTATAAAAACAATACATGCTTATCATAGAAAATATACTAAAGAATGAAGAAAATAAAAATCCACTCATAGTGCCTCCAGCCATAAGTTCTCTTGTTAATATCATGGTGTATTTTCTTCCCGTCTTTTTGTTCTGTACATACACATATGTGTATACACATATGCATGCATACACACACACACAGCTTTTTAAATTAAATTTAAACATTTTAATTGAAATATGAATTATGAAAAGTGCACAAATCTTAATTGTAAAGCTTGATGAATTATCACATAGTGATTATAATAACTACCACTGAAGTCAAGAAAACAGAATACTACCAGCAGCCTAGAAGCCCCTTTGCAAACACCATCTCCCTTCCTCTTCTCCCAAATTAATCACTAACCTGACTTCTAACACTAGGGACTTGTTTTTGAACTTTACATAAATGGAATCATACAACATTTATTCTTTTGTGTCTGGCTTATTTCACTCAACATAATGTTTGTGAGATTCACTCATATTATTATGTTTAGCAAAACAACTTATTTTCATTGATATATAGTATTCCATTACATGAACGTATTAATTTATTAAGCCATTCTACTACTGATGGACATTAGGATTGTTTCTATTTCAGGCTCTCACATATTATGCTACTCATTTCCATTGGGTAGACATCAAGGAGAAGAATTTCTGGGTCGTAGGGTACACACAGGTTCAACTTGAGTTAGATGATACCCAACAGTTTCCCAAAGTGACTGTAACAATTTACACTCCTACCTGCAATATATTATTTCCAGTTGCTCAATATCCTCACCAATACTTGATACTGATAGTTTAAAAAATTTAGCCATTCTGGTGGCTATGTAGTGGAATCTCACTGTGGTTTTAATTTGCATTTCCCTGATTACTAATTAGTTAAAGTGCCTTTTAGTATGTTTATTAGCCACTTAGATAACCTTTTTGCCAAGTGCCTTTTTGTGTCTCTGTCTATTTTACTATTTGTAAGGGTTCTTAAGGTATTTAGGATACAAGCCCTTTGTCAGCTGTATGTATTGTAAATATCTTCTCCCACTATTTGCATGCCTTTTTAGTCTCTTAATGGTGCCTTTTGATAAACGGAAGTTTAAAAATTTTAATGTAGTTCAATTTATCAATCTTCTCCTACTTAAATTTTTTTTTACCTCAAGAACATGAAAATATTTTTTCATATTATCTCCTATATGCTTTATTGTTTTACTTTTCACGTTTATGTCTGCAATTCAATGGCAATTAATTTTTCTGTATCGCATGAGGTAGGAATCAAGTTTTTTTTCTCCAGAATGAATTTCCAATTGATCCAGCCTTATTTATTCAGAAGATTCTTCTTTTCCCATTGCTGGGCATTTAGTAGAATCCTTTCACTTTGGAAACTCACACGTTTTTGTTCTAAAAAACATTCTTTAATTATTTTATTGATGAATTCCTTACCTCTGTTTTCTATTTCTGGAATCCCTATTTTTCAAACATTGGAATTCCAGGACTCATACTCTTAATTTTTTTTTTTCTTTTTTTGCGGTACTCGGGCCTCTCACTGTTGTGGCCTCTCCCGTAGCGGAGCACAGGCTCCGGACGCGCAGGCTCAGCGGCCATGGCTCACGGGCCCAGCCGCTCCGCGGCATGTGGGATCTTCCTGGACCGGGGCACGAACCCATGTCCCCTGCATTGGCAGGCAGACTCTCAACCACTGTGCCACCAGGGAAGCCCCATTCTCTTAATTTTTAACAGCCTTTTTTCTTCCTATTTTTCATCTCTTCATCTTCTTTTTTTAAAAAAATCTCTTTGTCTTTCTGCTCTACTCTATAGGAAGTTTCCTTACCTTTATTTTCCATCACTTAGTTATATATATTTTTTGCCATTATATTTGTAATATTCATTAGTTCTTTCTGTTCTGTGAATTTCTTTTTATAGTATCCAGTTTTTATTTCATGGTTAAAATATCTTCTATTCCTATGATGATATTAATAATAATTTTTCAAGGTTTTCTTCTCTCTGCATAGTCTCTATTTCCCCCAAATTGCTGTTCTATGTTTGTTAGTTCTGGTCTGTATCTTCCACAATATTCAACATTGTTGACCATTTACTTCCTAAAACTCAATTTTATACTTAAAACTCAATTTTATAGTTACTTGCTAGCTTCTCCTCATTTCTCATTCTACTTTGCTAATTCCTACACTGGTCCCTGTTTCATCACCTGTATATGCATGAATACAACAAATAATAAGGATTTGTTGTATTCATCCAACAAATCCTTATTATTTTCCAGGTACCATGCTTGGTGATGGAGACTCAGAAATTTGTAAGACATGGTTCCTGACCTAACTCCTCAAGTTATCGTAATTTTCTCTTGTTATCCAAACTCTCTGTATGGATAAACAGCAACTGAAGACCTAGCCTGGATGCTATATGCCAGAGAATCTCGGGGTATGGAGTTACCAGAGAAAATCACAAACAGAGCATGGAGCAGTGCTAGATGAAGAGTTGGAAAGATAGTCCAAATTGAATCACCAATCCAAAGGGGACAAGGCAAAGTCTAGCTAAAACCACTTACAGGGACTAATAAAAGTTTTCAGGGACATGAGGAGCAGAGCAATACCTGGATCCATTCCTGGGATTAAAAGCAGGTAGCTAGGGCTTCCCTGGTGGCACAGTGGTTAAGAATCCGCCTGCCAATGCAGGGGACATGAGTTCGAGCCTTGGTCTGGGAAGATCCCACATGCCGTGGAGCAACTAAGCCCATGAGCCACAACTACTGAGCCCGTGTGCCACAACTACTGAAGCCCATGCGCCTAGAGCCTGTGCTCTACAACAAGAGAAGCCATCGCAATGAGAAGCCCACTCACCACAACAAAGAGTAGCCCCTGCTCACCGCAACTAGAGAAAGCCCACATGTAGCAACGAAGACCCAACATAACCAAAATTAAAAAAAAAAAAAAGCAGGTAGCTAGCAGTTTTAGACATTTTATTCCTGCTTTTTAAAGTCTGTTTTGGTGAAGAGTAGGGCTTGAGAGAGAGGAGAGGGAAGATGTTCTAGGTGTTTATAGATTTAGCAGGGAACAGAAACGGGACTTCAAAGATCATCTCTATGCTAATAACTCCAAAATTCTGACTTTTGTCCTTAGCTCCAGATCCAATACCTAATTTTGTACCAGAAATCTTCACCTAAGTGTTCTACAAGCACCTCAAACTTAAACTGAATTCATCTTCCTCCTAAATTTATCCCTCCCCTTACATTCCCTAAGTGAATGGCAACATTATTGTCAAATCCAGCCATCGTAGCTGGACATTCTGGAACTGAGTTTTTTCTCATCTTCCTCTTCTTCACTCCCCACCCATCCTACACACCTGGATGTTGAATCCAGTCCACCTTGCCTCTAAGATATCTCCACTCCTCGCCCTCATCATTTTCAGTATCATTGCCTATATCAGCACTGGTTATTAGAAATATATTAAGAAAGACCTTGTGGAAAACTAGGGAACCTGGGGTAGAAAGCTAATATTAGTCTGGAATAAACACAGGTACAGAAGTAGTAGTTCCTGGGGAAGGTTGAGAATAACATCTCAAGTTCACTCTGGCAGCTTAGACTAATTTCAGACATATAATAAGATGCTGAGATGGGAGGTATAACGAGGAATAAAGATTGCTTCAGCACAGTGGTAAAGGGGAAAGAGGGTTGCTTTGGTGACAGTGGTGATGAACAAGGCAGGTGCAATACAGGCACTCAACCAAGGTGGTTAGTTCAAGAAAAAGGCAAGAGAGCTTGGATATAGGCAAAAATTCTGAGAAAGAGCTAGTGGGAATGATGCATGAAAGTAGGTCATAACCCAGCTGTGGTGTTACAGACCTGGAGCTGAACTCAGGTCCCTAAGAACTCTAGACTTAAGGAGGTCATAGAAATAGAACAGGCTCCCTATGTGGGATAAGAAGATATA
>NW_020175023.1:341652-349820 GCF_003031525.2 Neophocaena asiaeorientalis asiaeorientalis
TATATATAGTTTCTCTTTAACAGTATCTCTCAAATAGAGCTCAGTTGCCATGTAAACACTACAACTTTGAGGATAAAACAACAGAAGATTATTTCGGCTAGTTAGCGAGAGTTCCTGGAAGCCTGTCTGACTATCCTTATTTCTGAGGAGTGGTGAGGCTGTGTGTAGGACTTGATTGGCTCTATTGGGCAACTGGGAAAAGCAGGCCCTTTGGCACATACTATAGTATTATATAGGCCATTCATCTGGCCTCACTGCCTTGTTCACACTAATACCAAAGTTTCTTCTAAAAATAGAGAGGTAGTATAGAGAAACATTAAAAACCTGAGTTCTGAAATCAGGTGAGCCTAGGTTATAAATAATTTCCTTATTTATAAAATGGAAATGGTTATAATACCTACCTCACAGAGTAGTTTTGAAAACTAAATGAATTAACATATATAAACATGTATAAAATCTCTTGCATGATGCCTGGAACATAGTAGGACCTAACCAACAAAATGAAAAATTGGCTCATATAGCTCCTCTTCTCAAAATTCTTCAACGGTTTCCTGTGATTAAATATCTACAACCTGGCTTCATAATAAATGCAAGCATTTATTTCAGACTTAGCTGTCTTTTCTACTAGATTATAAGCTATTTGAAGGCAGGAACCATGTCTGTTTTATGCTCTCAACAATCAGCGCTACCACTTGCACAGTGTAGGTACTCAACATATCCTTGTTGAATGAGTAAGTGAACATAATATCTTTCTCCATTCATAAACCCTCCCATTATATAGCTCATAAACACAATGCTAGCAGATGCTCTTTGGAATAACCCTGATGCTATTCAGGTTCCTGAAATGTTAAGGAATTCTCATATCCATTTCAGTTCACTGAATGGCACTAATTATTTTATGCTTTCTCTCACTCCTGAATATCCCAGGCTCCTGGGGCAGGGATTGTAAGGACAAATGAAGTCCATAAACTAGATCAATATGTAACTCTAACATTCTCTGTCCTTTTTTGCCAAACCTTTATGAGGTGGACAATTGGATTGCTTTAAGAAACAGAGTTAATAAATAGTTTGGATAGAATGAACTGATTAAGGTTGAGTGATTACAATGGCAAATGTATCCCAATCTCTAAACATGCAATAAAGCAACAAAATATATTTTTAGCAACAAAAATGTTGTACAATTACCGTTTACTTGGTTGATTTCGGAGTTGGAGGATAGAATCTCATCTGCCAGCTTCTGTGCAGTAGGAAGAACTTCAGTGTGGTGTGCCGTGATTAAATACTGAATAAACTTTTGTAGCTGGTCCCTATTCATCTGGAAAAGGGTTTCTGAGATAGGAAGACGCAGTTTGACTTGGTCTGGTTTACGGATCCTGTAGAGTGAGAGCGCTACCACATGGGCACAGTAGAATATGTCTTTGTTCCCACAGCCACACGCCACTGAAGTGATTTTGCATCGATCAAAACTGATGGCAACTTTATAAGTCACTGCTGGTTCAGAAGTAGTGGCCGGCTCAGTTACTGTGCCACTGAGATGGAAGCCTAAGGAAACAAAAAAGACATGTTTAGAGATTCTGTAGTAAGAAACCTGAAGGTTTTCATTTTGCATTTAAATTCATAAATTCAGAAACTATTTGCTGAGTATCTCCTACATACACAGTAGGCTCTGTCAAAGGTCAATGAAACCCAGGTATTGCTTTTTTTAAAAAAAAATATCTATCTATCTATCTGTTTTGGCTGCGCCGGGTCTTAGTTGAGGCATGCGGGCTCTTAGTTGCGGCTTGCAGTCTTCTTAGTTGCAGCATGTGGACTCTTGGCGGCAGGCACGTGGGATCTAGTTCCGCGACCGGGGATCGGACCCGGGCCCCCTGCATTGGAAGTGCGGAGTCTTACCCACTTGACCACCAGGTAAGTCCCCCCAGGTATTGCTCTTAAGAAACACACAATCTAGAAAAAGAGTCTTTACCCTGGAGTCCATGAACCTCCAGAACTAATAAGAAAACTTTTGTTTGTACATATGTACATTCTTCTGGGAGTACATTTCATACCTTTTATCATAGTCTCAAAAAGATTATTCAAGAACCTTGAATAAGTTAAGAACCTCGGTAGTAGATTTTGAGCTCTTTGTGGCCAAAGACAAGTCTACAAATAATGTCAGTACAATCTAGAGTAAGGTGAGCATTATAAACGAGAGAAATCAAAAGAATGCCACAAGGAAAGACAAGGAAGATAAGGGCAACATTTCTTCCTCAAAACAAACACTTCCAAAATGGTAACCACGTGGAATACTTAAAAGGCAAGAAGCCTCATAAGACGTAGAAAGCAGAGAGCTTGGTACAATGAGACTATGCAGTGTTAACCTCCACTCACTAGCACACAGCACCAATAATTTTGAAATGTAGAGAGAATACATTTTTAAGTTACAACTAAACTGAAAAAAGTTAAATCCAATAGAAAATTCATTCTATAATAACTTTATTCTTTAAATATGATTCTTCTTTGACAAAATATGTATTCAAACAATCATTCAACAAAAGTTTAATAAGACTTTAAGTAACAAACTTCTTTTTTTTTTTTTTTACAGTACACAGGCCTCTCACTGTTGCGGCCTCTCCCGTTGCGGGGCACAGGCTCCGGAGGCGCAGGCCCAGCGGCCATGGCTCACGGGCCCAGCCGCTCCGCGGCATGTGGGATCCTCCCCAACCGGGGCACGAACCCACGTCCCCTGCATCGGCAGGCGGACTCTCAAGCACTGCGCCACCAGGGAAGGCCCAGTAACAAACTTTTTTTTAAGTATCCCTGTTAGCCTAGGGATGCTAACACGAAAAGGAGAGGAATATCAAATATTTGTGAAGCACCTATTATGTAGCAGAACTGTGTTGGGTGCATTTAATAATTTGTCATAACAACCTTATGAAGTTGGTATTATTTTCCTTATTTTAAAGGTATGTAAACTGAGGCTCAGAGGTGAAGGAATTTGCCCAAGGGCCCTCAGCTGGAAAGTGATAGACCTAGGATTTGGAGTCAGGTCTGACTGACTCCAAAGTTTATTTTCTTTTATTTATACTACACTACCTCTGAAAATGCCATGACAAAGTCCTTATCCTCAAAAACCACAGACAAATAAATGATTACAATATAATATACCAAATGGTATAGTAGAGACAGGAACAAAGGTGAAGCTAATTTCATAGATTTTCTTGTTTTACTGCACTCCACACTGTGAATAGGAAAGCAATTTAAAATAGTCTTATATTTGCTGGAGAAATATTTGCCAAATAATAAAAGGTGCATATGTTAGTTTCAGAGCTACCATCGTGACCTGGCGGAATTAAAAAATGAGGAGAAAAAACATTCCAAAGTTCAAGTTTCAGATAATTATGGCTAATTAAAGTAAGAATAAGTCCTAAACTTATAAGCATACCCATAAAATCTAGCAAAATTAACATTACTAAAGGCATATTTAGGTCCAATCCAAAGAAAGGTGCACATTACTGAAAAAGTTAATATTAATTTCCAGAGTAAGAAAAATATCAAAATTAATTTGCTAACTTCATAGCTTTCAGGTATATTAACTTCACAGAGGCTTTTTCTCAGTTAAACTTAGTTGCAGATTTAAAAATACTGATTGTCATTTGTTCAAAGCAAAGTAGAAAAGTTATACTCAAATGTGATTAAGTATGGCTAAAGACTGCCTTCACTTTAGAACTAAGGAAGAGAACCTTCTGCAGAGTTGAGAAGTAACTCTTCTCCAGATTTCTATCCCCTGGACATAGCCAGTAGAATAACACAACAGAGAGCACATTACACTACGAATTAGGCAGCCACGATCTGTTATTTACTATGTAGTTTTGGGCGACTGACTCACTTTACAATTTTGAGCCTAAGCTTCCTCCTTAATAAGGTGGGGATAATAATCCTTGCTCTGCCTAGCTCTTAAAAGTGCTTTGTCAAACTGTAAATGTCCTACAGATTTATTATTCATGCTTTTATGCAGTTTTTGTTAATGGGTCTTCATGTCAAGGGCATGAGACAACTTCCCCAGTGGCCAAGTTTCACAGTGGTTGAAAATCAGGGGCTAAGAAAGTACATTTTTTATTTCCCTCAGGCCCTCAGGAGTATTTAGTATATTCTTGAGAAATGACTTAAGTCCTGATGAAAAGAGACCCAATAGAAGGACTACTTTATTTTTTTACTTTTATTTTAAATTAATTAATTAATTTTTGGCTGTGTTGGGTCTTCCGTTGCTGCGCACAGGCTTTCTCTAGTTGTGGTGAGCCGGGGGCTATTCTTCGTTGTGATGCGTGGGCTTCTCATTGCAGTGGCTTCTCTTGTTGTGGAGCACGGGCTCTAGGAGCACAGGCTTCAGTCGTTGTGGCACGCGGGCTCAGTAGTTGTGGCTCACGGTCTCTAGAGTGCAGGTTCTGTAGTCGTGGTGCATGGACTTAGTTGCTCCGTGGCATGTGGGAGCTTCCCAGACCAGGGCTAGAATCCACATCCCCTGCACTGGCAGGCGGATTCCTAACCACTGCGTAACCAGGGAAGTCCCTAGAAGAACTACTTTAAAATTTCAAATAAGATAATGATGCCAGTGTGGGAAAACGTTAGGTTCCAAGCCTTTGAATCTAAAAGTTGAGTATAAACATTTCTACTTGTTTGGGGGCACTTGGCCTGTAGCACAGTCTCTGAACCCAATTCTGTCATTCCTTTCCTGCATGAAAATGAATAAGAATATTGGTTAGAGTTGGGACAGAAACTATGGGTATCTTATTAAGATGTAAGCCACATGAGGGCTTTCTCTGTATACTGCTTACTGTGAAAAAGCAAAATCACTATGGCTGCACTATGAAAAACAGATCAGGGCTTCACTGGTGGAGCAGTGGTTGAGAATCCGCCTGCCAATGCAGGGGACACAGGTTCGAGCCCTGGTCTGGGAAGATCCTACATGCCGCGGAGCAACTGGGCCTGTGAGCCACAACTACTGAGCCTGCACGTCGGGAGCCTGTCCTCCACAACAAGAGAGGCTGCGACAGTGAGAGGCCCGCGCACCGTGATGAAGAGTGGCCCCCGCTCACTGCAACTAGAGAAAGCCCTCACACAGAAACGAAGACCCAACACAGGCAAAAATAAATAAATAAATAAATTTATGGGAAAAAACCAAACAAAAAACAGATTGGACCTCGGCCTCCATATTTTTAAGATGAGAGGCTGGCCTAGAAGACCTCCAAGGTTCTATCTAGCACAGATATATTATGATTTCATAGTAACTATCACTAAATCTTATTATCTTTTCTAGAACCAGGGTACTTTTGGGATTTAAAGAGTATATAATAATAGCTAACCTTTATGAGTGCCTCCTATGTGTTCGGCTCTGTTCTAAGTACTTTACATGCATTAACTCATTAAATTTTCACAATTTTTATGAATTTGATAGTAGGTATAATGGTAAGCTTTATGTGTCAATTTGACTAGGCTACAGAACCCAGTTATTCAATCAAATACTAATTAATCTGGGTGTTGCTGTGGAGGTGTTTTGTAGATGTGATTAACATCTACAATCAGCTGACTTTAACTAAAGGAAATTATCCTTAATAATGTGGGTGGGTCTTGTTCAATCAGCTGAAAGGCCTTATAGGCAAAACTGAGGTTTCTCTGTGAAAGAAGAAATTTTGCCTTAAGACTATAGCATCAGATTCTGACCAAGAATTTCCAGCCTGATGGCCTGGAAATGTATACTATATATGTATATACAGTTATCTCCTACTGATTCTGTTTCTCTGGAAAACCCTGACTGGTTACTATTATTATTCCCATTTTATGTATGAGGAAACAAGCACAGAGAGGTTAAGTAACTTGCTCAAGGTCATTCTGCTAGTAAGTGGCAAAGCCAAGATACACAGCCAGCAGTCTGGCTCAAAAGCCCATACTCTGAACTATTACATTATACTGTCTCTGTATAATACTGTGTTGTATGGCAATCAATACCACATTTATATAAACTGTAAAACAACTATAAAACTAGAAACATTATTAGAAAATAACTTCTATGTTTACTGAAATTCTACAATTTCAATTTCAATTTTTATAGCATTGGTAATGGTTTGAACTTCTAGCTTAATCTGGAATTAAAGACAAAATGTTGAATATCAATTTAGATTCCATCTGTCTCCACAGCAGGTCAATGTTAAAACAACTGAGAAACTTTCTGAAAAATATTTTTCAAAAGTTAGTTAGACATGGCTCCCTAGGGGCTTTGATTAAGGTCCATGATGCTCTTGGGATCATGTTCATTTGAGTTAGGTAAATCTTTGGGCTCCACCAGCTGTATTAACAGCGGTATAGCTCATGCTCCAGGCCTAAGCCCCTTTGAAAGGCAGAAGGTTCTGGGTGGCTCCGTGGAAGTTTCCTTGCTGGGAGTTCCTTTTTCCCTTATTATAACCTAGTAACACTTTTTTCAAGATTAATTACTCCTGAGAATAAAGCTACATAGAGGTTCAATGTAGTATTTCTTTCCCATTGCAAACCTAACTGCCATCAATAATCTGCTGATTTAAGCAAACATGTAGAAGCCTAATTTTAAAAAATTTCTGGCAAGAGTAAGACGCGGAGATCACCTTCCTCCCCACAGATACACCAAAAATACATCTACACGTGGAACAACTCCTACAGAACACCTACTGAACGCTGGCAAAAGACCTCAGACCTCCCAAAAGGCAAGAAACCCCGCAAGTACCTGGGTAGGGAAAAAGAAAAAAGAATAAACAGAGACAAAAGGATAGGGACAGGACCTGCACCAGTGGGAGGGAGCTGTGAAGGAGGAAAGGTTTCCACACACTAAGAAGCCCCTTCGTGGGCGGAGACTGCGGGTGGTGGAGGGGGAATGCTTCGGAGCCGCGGAGGAGAGCACAGCAACAGCGGTGCGGGGGACAAAGCGGAGAGATTCCCGCACAGAGGATCGGTGCCGACCGTAACTCACCAGCCCGAGAGGCTTCTCTGCTCCTCCGCCGGGGCGGGCGGGGCTGGGAGCTGAGGCTCGGGCTTCAGTCGGAGCGCAGGGAGAGGACTGGGGTTGGCGGCGTGAGCACTGCCTGCAGGGGGTTAGTGCGCCACAGCTAGCCGGGAGGGAGTCCGGGGAAAAGTCCGGACCTACCGAAGAGGCAAGAGACTTTTTCTTCCCTCTGTTTCCTGGTGCGCGAGGAGAGGGGATTAAGAACGCTGCTTAAAGGAGCTCCAGAGAAGGGCGTGAGCCACGGCTAACAGCGCGGACCCCAGAGACGGGCTTGAGATGCTAAGGCTGCTGCTGCCACCACCAAGAAGCCTGTGTGCGAGCACAGGTCACTATCCACACCCCCTTCCGGGGAACCTGTGCAGCCCGCCACTGCCAGGGTCCCATGATCCAGGGACAACTCCCCCGGGAGAACGCATGGCGCACCTCAGGCTGGTGCAACATCACGCCGGCCTCTGCTGCCGCACGCTCGCCCCGCACTCCGTGCCCCTCCCTCCCCCAGGCCTGAGTGAGCCAGAGCCCCTGAATCAGCGGCTCCTTTAACCCCTTCCTGTCTGAGCGAAGAACAGACGCCCTCCAGCGACCTATACGCAGAAGCAGGGCCAAATCCAAAACTGAGCCCCTGGGAGCTGTGAGAACAAAGAAGAGAAAGGGAAATTTCTCCCAGCAGCCTCAGAAGCAGCGGATTAAAGCTCTACAATCAACTTGATGTACCCTGCATCTGTGGAATACATGAATAGACAACGAACCATCCCAAATTAAGGAGGTGGACTTTGAGAGCAAGATTTATGATTTTTTCCCCTTTTCCTCCTTTTGTGAGTGTGTATGTGCATGCTTCTGTGTGAGATTTTGTCTGTATACCTTTGCTTCCACCATTTGTCCGAGGGTTCTATCCGTCTGTTTTTTAAAAAATATTTTTCTTAATAATTACTTTTTATTTTAATAACTTTATTTTATTTTAATCTTCTTTCTTTCTTTCCTTCCTTCCCTCCTTTAGACAACAAATCATCCCAAATTGAGGAGGTGGACTTCGAGAGCAAGATTTATGATTTTTTCCCCTTTTCCTCTTTTTGTGAGTGTGTATGTGTATGCTTCTTTGTGAGATTTTGTCTGTATAGCTTTGCTTCCACCATTTGCCCCAGGGTTTTCTTTTCATCCGTTT
>NW_020175023.1:350222-365501 GCF_003031525.2 Neophocaena asiaeorientalis asiaeorientalis
GGGGGGGGAGGGTAAGCTGTGACAAAGTGAGAGAGAGGCATGGATATATATACACTACCAAACGTATGGTAGATAGCTAGTGGGATGCAACCGCATAGCACAGGGAGATCAGCCTGGTGCTTTGTGGCCGCCTGGAGGGGTGGGATAGGGAGGGTGGGAGGGAGGGAGATGCAAGAGGGAAGAGATATGGGAACATATGTGTATATATAACTGATTCATTTTGTTGTAAAGCAGAAACTAACACACCATTGTAAAGCAATTATACTCCAATAAAGATGTTAAAAAAAAAGAAACATTGCATAATATAAAAAATAAATAAATAATAAAAAATTTCTATTGAATCAGCATGTATTTATTGAATATCCACTGTGTGCTCTTTTTACCTTTTAACTCTTTTATTTGGAGATTTTCATACAAAGAAGTAGAGGGAACGCTGTATAATGAGTCCTCTACATCCATCACTCAGCTTCAACAATTATCAATACAAAGATAAACTTGTTTAACCTTTACCCTCTCCCAGCTCCTTCCCTGTCCGCCTCAATTAATTATATTGAAGTAAATCCCATAAATATCCTTTCATCAGTAAATACCTCGGTATACATTTCTAAAAGACAAGAACTTATTTTTTTTGTGTGTGCCACCTCATGCAGCATGTGGGATCTTAGTTCCCCAACCAGGGATCAAAAACCTGCTACCCCTGCATTGAAAGCACAGAGTCTTAACCACTGGACCACCAGGGAAGTCCCACAAGAACTAAAAATTAATAATTCCTTAATATCAAATATCCAGTATTCAGATTTCCACAACTGACTTCAAAAACAAAACAGGACAAAAAACAGGAAAAGTTTGTTCAAATCAGAATACAAACAAGGTCCAGATATTACACTTGGTTGATAATGTCTCTTAAGCTACAAGTTCCTTCTCCTTCCTCTTCCCCTTCAATTATTTACTGAAAAATAATAGTTAGCTCTAGAGAGACTTGACCAGATTCAGAGTTTTGGTAAAATTACTTCACAGGTTGTGTTGCATACTTTCTAATACATCACATCAGGAGACACATCATGCCCGATGATCTTTCTTCCTGTGCTGTTAGAATTCAGCACTGGGTTCAGGTGTTGTTAGCCTGCTCCATCCATTATAAAGTTCCTCATCAACTTTTCATCTAACAGTTTTAGTAGTCATTGATGATCACTGCCTTGATCTATTGATATTATTTCACTTGGGTGGCTTTACTTTAAAAAAGAAATTTGGCTCTCTCACATTCTCTGACTCTTAACACCCTAAACTGTAAAATAAGGAAAAAAACATAAAATGGCTAGCTCAGTGCCTGGAACATGGTGGGCTTTTAACAAAAAAAGTGACAGAAACAACCACAAAAATTGCTTAGAACTCATGGGAAAAACAACTACTTTATAGACAAAGTTTTCCTGAATATCAGCTTTGTGATGATCCTTCATTCACATTTTCTTAAAATATAAAAAGAAAACACATATATTGTGAAATCATCCTGCTTATCAAAATGCCCAAATCATCCTGCTTATCAAAATGCCCCAAAGACTTTAAAACAGTCTCTTTTTATCATTTGTAAGTCTTGAAATGATTAAGATAATGGATGGACTGGTGGGAGAGGGAGTAGTCAGGCACATAGGGAAGCAACATGTGCTTGCTTCACTAGTGGCTCCCGTAGGCCGTAAAGGTCAAATGCCCATATTTCCTTCTTCCTTACAGCATGTCTTTTGGTGCAAAGCAGTCAGGGATGGTGGGTCTAGTAGAGACCTGGCTTTTTGAAGAAACAGTCAGTCAATCAGGTAGCTGCTCCCCTTGTGGCTCTATCAACTTCATACACAGGGGGAAAAAAAACCTCAAGTGCTTTAACACTGAGTGAGCCCTGAATGCACCATATACTTTCAAGGAGTTCCTGTTTAGTTTTGCAAGCACTGCATCCCTCCAACCCACCCCCAAATCACAAAGCTAGCTTTGCCCTGAGAAAAAGATTTGAAAAAATTTCAACTTCCTGTTCTGTGGCTGAGGCACCCTTCCTACCTGGCCTCTACACTGTTTAGAAATTTTAGAATAAAATTGTACTGCAGTACTCCACTACATATCACAATGGCTCTGATATGTCAGCTTCCAGGAAAAAAATGACCTTCTATAAATGCCTGCTATGAGGTAAGCCCCTACCAGAATGTTATCCTATAAGTGTGCCATGTTTTCCTTGCCTTCAACATGCTCCAAGTACCATTTAGGAGTGGGAAAAGATTCAAAAAGTGTGCAGAAATGGCCTCATGGGCCCCTAATAACTGAGTTCTTTGCAGGCAGTCCTTGCTAGAGCTTGTCATGCTTAAATGTGCAACAAGAGCTCTGAGAACTTCAAGATTAGCAAGAAATTGTTAAAAATCCAGGAGTGGGGGCTTCCCTGGTGGTGCAGTGGTTAAGAATCCGCCTGCCAGTGCAGGGAACATGGGTTTGATCCCTGGTCCGGGAAGATCCCATGTGTTGTGGAGCAACTAAGCCCGTGCGCCACAACTACTGAGCCCGAGTGCTGCAACTAGTGAAGCCTGTACGCCTAGAGCCCGTGTTCTTCAACAAGAGAAGCCACCACTATAAGAAGCCCACACACCGCAATGAAGAGTAGCCCCCACTTGCCGCAACTAGAGAAAGCACACGCACAGCAACAAAGACCCAACGCAGCCCCCGCAAAAAACTCCAGGATTGCTCATGGCTTAAGAGCTCTTATTCTCCTGCCTTCTAAACTAAACGGTGGCACAAGAGGAAATTGAAAAGACTGAAATTGTTTACTTAACATTTCTTTTCCAGCATCAGTGCTGGGGAATCCAGGGCATGGGCTGGACCCAACCTTGGACTAAACAGAAAGTACCAAGGACCAGTTTTATACTTGAGGAAAATATAAATAAAATGTCTCTTTCCCAAATAAGGAAATCCTATGTTCTTCATGGCTTTGCTCAAATATCACCTCCATATGAAACTCTATCTGATGCCCCAGTTGCTAAACTGAATCATGTTTTTTTGTTTTTTACATTGGAGTATAGTTGATTAACAATGTTGTGATAGTTTCAGGTGTACAGCAAAGTGATAAACTGAATCATATTAAATGAAGAAACTTTAACATTTGTGCCTATGGAGCTTACAGTTTAGTTCACAAGAGAGCATTTTACCCAGAATCAACTAATAAAGGACCGAAGAGATAATAATTTCACAGATGAAGAACAGGCTCAGAGATGTTATGCAATTTGCAGCTTGTAATCATTTACACGATTATAGTCATGATAACAGAAATTAAAATGACCATAAATTCACATTCTGAAACATTTTAGGCTTTAAAGACTAGGAAAAATAAACTTGTGAAGAGTTTCCTTCAAATTAATATACTTCCTGAATACAGTCAAACTGCTTATTTTGATCTAAAAAGAACCAAAATAAATAACTTTTAATCACTAACAGTTTTTGAGCACTTACCATGTGTTTTTACAAACATTGCATCATTTAATCCTCACCACAATGTTATGTGTTTAGTACTATTATCCCCATTTTTTGTGAAGAAACTGAAGCTTAGAGAAATTATTCAATTTGCCTAAGTTTACACAGCCTGTAAGTGGCAGAGCTAGGATTTGAACCCAGGCATTCCGGCTCCAGAGTCTAAGCTCCTAACAACCACATTTTATTTCTATTATAGTGTTTCCCAAACACCAACTTCATTTTCCTGGCTTAGGAAAATCGGAGTGATGTTTGGTACTGCTCCTTAAACTTTTTTTGTAAAAATTAGTACATTGCTAAATCATACTAATTCAATTTTCATCCTTTGTTTACATACAGTCAGCTACTATGATACTAAGTTACCAAACTGATAGAAAAATGGAATCCTAACAGGGACAAATGGCAGAGAATATGCAAAATGTATTCAATCTGGTAACCCAAAAGTTACAGCACATGTCTTCCCCTTAGAGACTACAAGAAATTTGAAGAGCCAAAACACATAAAGATGTTAATTTCTCTCTTTTTAAAAAGTATCTTAAGGTTAATTCATTCATTAAACTAATAACTATTTAAGATCTACTATGTTAGGTCCCAAGGATACATCTGTGAAAAGACCAAATGATCCCTGACTTTATGGCATTTATAGTGTAGCTGGGGAGACAGATATTAAACAACTAAGTCCACAGAAAATTATTTAATTTTAATTGTGAAGAAGTACAGAATGATAGAATAGCATATAATATGGAAGACCTGACCTGGTTTAGCATTTTGAGCAGAATTTTATAGAATAAATCAGAATTTACCAGGTGAAAGGATGGAGAATGCAGAGTAGTGGTAAAGAGGACTCCAGGTAGAAAACAAAAAGTACATATGCAGAGGGGAAAAGAAGGCTATGCAGAGGTGCTAAGGCCAAGAGGAACATGGAATGTTCAAAGAACGGAAAGAAGACCAGCATTGGAAAGCCAACAGGGAGCGGGGTAAAGGAGCATACAATGAGGCTGGAGAAGCAGGCAGGAGCCATGGCTCTGGGATGCATCCTAGCTCCTGCCTCTGCTCCATATCCAAGAGGGTCACTAAATCCTGTGGATTCTGCCTCCTAAGTATCTCTCCATTCTAGTGCCTCTCCTTTAACTCCGCTAACACTGCCTCAGCCCAAGATCATAATAATCTCCTGTTTGGATTAACTAATCTTCCTGCCTGCAAGTCTTATTCCCTCTACCCACCTTCCATAAGATCAGCAGAATGCTCTTCCTAAAACAAAATCATGTCATTCCTACTAAACTGTGACCTATTCATTTCACAGTCTTGGTATCTAACACAGAGTCTGGCATAGAAAAAACATTTATAAAAATGTTTCCTTAAAATCTTTCAAATGGTTCCTCACTGATTATAGGGTAAAGTTCAAACTTATGATGTGGCCTCTGTATATCTCTCCAGACTTGCTTCCTGCCACTTCTCAAAGCACTAAACACACTAAACTACTTGCAGATTCTTGACTATGCAGTGTTTTCTTAGCCTCTATGTCCCCATACCAGGTGTGACCTTCTCACCTCCTTATCCATAATTCTCAACTCAAATGTTACCTACACTGGGGAATCTTCCCTGATCTCCCTGGAGAATTAAATGCTTCTTCTTGAGTTCTCAATTTTTATCAGTCATATCTCTTACAGCACTTGACATCAGTGTAATTAATAGTTTTTATATTTGCCTTTTCCCTTTAGATTGTGAACTCCTTGAAAGCAGAGGTTATGTCTTTTTCACCTCTATATTTTCATTTCAGGCACATTTTAAGGGTTGCATAAGTATTTGTTTATGGATGAATGAATACATGAACACTAAACTGAATCTTTATATATCCACATTCATGATTCACAGAGAATTAAACATGTTTATAAAATTCTTGATTTTATGATTTAAAAAAATCAGTGAATAATTAAACAATTTTGCTGGGATGGTGAGCAAAGTAACAAGTTAATAATAGTGAAGCATAAGATTATTTTCCATAATTCATATTTATGCCTCAAATGGACAGCTGTTATGCTTCCGCCAATTTTCAAACCCTTTTTTAAAATATAAACTATGAGCAATTTATTAGTTAACAATTACTGTATATTTACTATGTGCCAGGGAGCGTTCTAAGTATTGATACTTTCCATGTATTAACTAATTAAACCCTCACAACAGCTCTACAAGATAGGTTTATTTATTAGTCACCTTTTTCAGATGAGGAAACTGAGGCTCAGAGAGGTAAAGGAACTTGTCTAAGAGCACACATTCTGTAAAAGGTTGAGTTGGGATTTGCACTCTTAGCTAGTACAATATATGGAATATGACTATGCAGTTTAAATTATGTATACAAAATTTTATAAAAGTAATTAGCAAGCACAGTTCTACAAAGATGCACTAATGACAAGTCAGTAAACTCTGATGTTTGCCTGGTTTCCTGGGCAATTTGTTCAAGGCAACTGAAACTGACAAGTGCTCTGTGATGCTCTCACAGTTGGAATGAAGATAGGTTTATGAATTTATCTGTACAAGACAATGTCTCAGCACAGTGAGTGAATCATCTGACAGTTCTAAAGGAAAGCACTTCTCAGTACAGCCCTCTGACACCATTCAAAGTCTTTTGTGTTTCCGAGTGCAAGAAAGCCTCTAGTAAAGCTTGGGCAATTAAAACCACTTTGCTCATTGCTCTTTTGATTCACCAGACCCTTGAGCAGGTGCTAATGCATGAAAATGAATGTAGTTTCAGCCAATGGCAGGGAAAAGGAGAGCTGTGGTTTACAAAAAGAATAATTTTTCTTATAGTCAGTTTAAGTGCATACACACAGACAGATATACAAACTAGGTAACTCCTTTGAATGAGAACGCTCTCCTCTTGAATAAATTTGGTTTTGATGAAACTATATAGTATAGATTAGACTTTCTCACTTAATTCTTGTCTCCTGGAAGGCCAGAGCAGTATACTAGCAGCCACTCTTTTTCCTTTCTGTCACCTAGCAAAGTGGTAGTCACACAAAGGCTTAAAACAGTGCAAGTGACATCCTCAAAATAACTAATTTCCCTTCTAGGAAACCTTACTCAAAAGCTGGGTAACTACTGCCTAAACAAGAGCACTGGAATGGCTCTGTGGACTCACACTGTTATATACAGAGCTAAAGAATCAGGGTGCTTGAGGTCTAATTCCAATACCCCTCAATTGCTCTTTGCCTCAGTTTCTTAATTATGCAAATAGACATTATAATACTTATATGCCTACCAGATTCATGTGAAAGTAATTTGTAAAGAACACATTTCCCAGAGAAATGTGTTTGCTATCATTCAGTAGTGATCCCAACTGGCCAGAGCCAGCACCTATGTAAGTTCACAAGAAGCAGATGGCGCCCACAGACTGGGTGAGGGTGCAAGAGATTGCAAAGTGAGGAGCAGTATTGTTATTTGGGAATACAAATGATGCTGCCCTATTACCCTGAGAGCTATTTGGTTTGTTTGTATTAGAGAGGTCACCCTAAGCTTCTCAGAGCAGCTGAGTAAGCTGGAGGGCCCTTCTTGTGGCCATCTGCTCCCCTCCCAGACTCCTCTGGCAAATCAAGAGGTTTTCCTTGTATTAACCTCTGAAGAGCAGCCATAGGTCCTTCTCAGCATCAACTTCAGCAAGCAATGGTCTCCGCTCTCCATCTGTCCCAGCAACACAGTTAAAGAACAATGAGGCTTCCCAAGCCCAGGTACTCACTTAGAGATACCCGTGCATTACCTAGTTTTCCAGTACTCTTTTACTTGGATCTCTATTAAGGGGATTAGGTGTATATTTTAAAAGATTAAATTATTTTTTTGTTATTTTAGAAACATTTTATTTAGAAAAAATAAAATGGGAATGATTTGTCCAGAAGATTCATTTACAAATCTAATATGCATAAAACATAATCACTTTAAAAACGATAAATTCATGATAAATTTATTCCCCCTACCCCAACCACTCTGTGGAGCAGAAGACTTATAGAACAAGTTGTCTTGTATATTGATGGACAATCAATCTATTCAGAACTGCAGATCAGATGCGCTCCTCAGTTCACAGATTGGGAAAAAATATTACACCCTTTAAGCAGTTATCCGCAGAAACAATGTGTACATATACAAGGTACACATGTTGCCAAAAGGGATGTTATAGGCTAATAATTACCACCTGGGTTATTGATTTGAACAGAGAAAAGGGCAACATACAATTGTAAAATGATTTCAGAAATTACCTTACTCCATTTAGTAGTCTACATCAATGGGGGAAAATAAAAATCAAACAATAAATTGTTTTTCAAAAGGAAAAGGAGGGATTTCCCTGGTGCTCCAGCTGTTAAGACTCCACACTCCAATGCAGGGGGCCCGGGTTTGATCCCTGGTCAGGGAACTGGGTCCTGCATGCCGCAACTAAAAGATCTTGCATGCCGCAACGAAGATCCCGCGTGCCGCAAATGGACGCCCGGCACAGCTAAATAAATATATTTTTTAAAAAAACAAAACACAAAAAGAAAAGGATACCCATAGGTGGTTTTGATCAACCACAATATTGAGTGATGAACTGTTTATTTTTGAGAGTCTTCAAAAGAGTATTCAGATTTATATTAAAGCATTAAAAATTACCCAGATATTCTTTTCCAAGAGGAAAAACTTCTGGCTACTTCTTTGAGACTGTATACACTGAATCAAGTCATCAGAATATACTGAAATTATACTAAAATGAAGTAATATATAGCACTTAGAATAGTGTCTGGCATACCATAAATACTCAAAAATATGTTATTATTATGTTAGTATTCCAACTATAACTGCAGTTAACTCCTTTATTCCAATATCTAAAGACCCCCTCATTTTGAGCTGAGCCTTAACCTCAAATGATTTAAAGAAAATGCCTATGCATAAATATCATTTGAACTGTAATCAAATTCTTACAGCAATCAAAAGACTAATTTTCAGGCAATCTTAATCCTCATTTTTATTAAACTCCATGACATTTTATTTCCAACATGGTCTTTTTAATATGGAGATGAATGTATATCCCACACAACATTCTTTATTTAAAGGTTTCATGTGCTAGTAAGAACACCATTCCTAACATTTACGATATTTTGGTCAAGGCCTCATATTACACTCTAGCTTTATTATTTTGTTCCATCTTGAGACTTGACCTGTGTGGGGCAGCAAGGATGTCAAAACAAATTCAATTAGGACAATGCTTTTCATTTTGTTTAGAAACTGGAGAAAAGCATTTTTCCACATTCTACAGTAACCTGATTCCATATAAACACCAATCAAAAAGAAGACATTCTCATTAGGTCTTCACTCAGGGTTCTAAATGCATTCACATCATCCACTGGATCCAAGGAGCAGTTCTCCATTGGAAAAATCTCTAGTGTCAGCAACTCTTCTGAATCAAAATTACGTTCTTACTGTACAATCCCATCAATTGGCCAGCATTTCCTTGCACCCACTGTTCTTTTGTTTTTTAATTTTTAAAAATGTATTTATTTAGTTTTGGCTGCATTGGGTCTTTGTTGCTGTGCACGGGCTTTCTCTAGTTGCGGTGAGTAGGGGCTACTCTTCGTTGCGGTGCACGGGCTTCTCATTGCAGTGGCTTCTCTTGTTGCGGAGTATGGGCTCTAGGCACCTGGGCTTCAGTAGTTGTGGCTTGCAGGCTCAGTAGTTGTGGCTTGCAGGCTCAGTAGTTGTGGTGCACAGGCTTAGTTGCTCCACGGCCTGTGGGATCTTCTCGGACCAGGGCTCCAACCTGTGCCTCATGCATTGGCAGGCGGATTCTTAACCAATGCGCCACCAGGGAAGTCCCGTCCCCACTGTTCTCATATGACTTTTAACTCCTTTGCTGCTCCAACCCCAAAGGCAGAGAACAAAACTGCTAACCAGAATGTTCCTCCTCGTGTATACTTCTTTAGAAAGATTCCCTGAATCACCTTTGGAATATCTAAATTGTGAATTTGTGCATTTATGGGTTCTTATGCTCTGTGTGATGTAATTTATTTTTCTCTTCTTTAAACTGAGTTTAAATTTGTTTATAAAAGTCATGATCTGAGCTAAAGTCCAATGTACTCTGGCTTAGTCTCAGAATTATAGCACATTAGAACTCAGAAGGTATAGACATCAAGGAAAAGAAAAGCTTCCTTCTGTGAGTCAGCAAAGTTGCTTACTGAGAAGCCTGTGGGAGAAACAAAAAAGCTAGATGAAATTTTCTCCCATATAACCCAGGTCTATATTCAAGAGTTCCTCTGTGGTTCATGTCGGGACTCTCAAAACCAAGAATACAGTGAAGAAGAGGGCTGTAGAATGTTTTTGTAGGCATGGAAGTGCAGAGGCCTGGAAGATGAATAGAAATACTCTTACCTGAGAGGTAGCTAAAAGATAAAAATCTAGACGGTACACAAAGACTAAGAGCCAAAGAAGTTTCTTTGGCTCAAAGGTCTAAGACTGTACAGTGGAATCCCAGTCTACACCAAAACATTATGCCAGGTAAAATCTTTGATTTTTTCCTCATGCAAAACTGAAGGGAAAAAGAAAAACAATCAGGTTGTTATCTAGGGAAATAGTGCTAAAATTTAATGATCATTTGAGGCAATGAATGCTGAAAGGGATAAACCTCAGATCAGCAGGGTTATTACCATATTTGTGATGGCAGCCACAGTGAGCTATTTTTCTTATTTTTCATACTCTGATGAAGAAAAAAATAGATTTTCAACCTCAGGATGAATGTAATATTCCAACGGCAATTCTAAGTGATAGAATAACTGATTCATTGATTCATTCATCAAACTTTATTTAAGCTCTTAAATGGGCAGGTACTAGGCTGGGTACCAAGGATACTAAGATAAGAAGGTACAGTGTCTAGTGGGAGAGCAGACAGGTAAACATTTATAATTGAGAAAGTAAATGTTATGACAAAGATCACTAAGTGGTATTAAAGGAAAACAGAGCAGGAACAACTAGTCCAGGCTGAGGGGTTAGGGTTCAGGAAAGACTTCCAGGCAGTAGTGACATTTGAGTTAAATCTGGAAAGGTGAAAAGGAGGTGGACATTACCTGACATGCAATATGAGAAGTGCTATAGAGTGAGATGGAAACACAGGGGTGAAACAACCAATCTAGACTGAAGAGGGGGCCGGAAAAGGGCTTTCAGAAGTGGGCAAAGGAGGCAGAATGTCATATGCAGAAGCAAACCAGCAATGTGGGATGGCCTGGCAGCAAGAAGTATAGTATGTGAGATGCAGTAATATAGTGATTGTATTAGTTTCCTATTGTTGCTGTAACAAATTACCATAAACTTGGTGGCTTAAAACAACACAAATTTCTTATCTTACAGTTCTGGAAGTCAGAAGTCCAAAACAGGTCTTGCTAGGTTAAAATCAAAGTGTCTGCAGGACTTCCCTGGTGGTCCAGTGGTTAAGATTCTGTGATTCCACTGTAGGGGGTCACGGGTTCGATCACTGGCTGGGGAACTAAGATCCCACATGCCACTTGGTGAGGCCAAAAAAAAGTGTCTGCAAGGCTGCAACCCTTCTGGAGGCTCTAGGGGAAAATCCATTTTCTTGCCTTTTCCTTGGCTGGTGGCCTCTTTCTCCATCTTTAGCATTAGTAATGGCTGTACCTCCACTGTGTGAATATGACACTGTATCTCCTGCTTCCCTCTTTCACTTATAAGGACCACTGTGGTTGCACTGGGACTACCTGGATAATCCAGGATAATCTTCCCATCTCAAGGTCAGCTGATGAGCAAATTTAACCCTCTGTAATCTTAATTCCTCTTTACCACTGGTGACTGAGAGGTGGTCATCTTTGGAAGGCTATTATTCTGCCTAATACAATGATTAAGAGTGTACATGCCAGAGTCATACTGCCTGGGTTCATGTTCTAGCATCTTTATTAATAGTTGTGTGACCCTGAGTAAGTTACATTACTTCTCTGTACTTCAGTTTCCTTATCTGTAAAAAGGGATAATAATACTAACTACTGTATTTTGTTGTAGTGAGGTATAAATGGGTTAATATGTGTGTGGGTAAAGGGTTAACAAAACTCCCTTTCTTCATGAGACTTTGACCTTTTTTTTTTTTTTTTTTTTTTTGCGGTACGCGGGCCTCTCCCTGTTGTGGCCTCTCCCGTCGCGGAGCACAGGCTCCGGACGCGCAGGCTCAGCGGCCATGGCTCACGGGCCTAGCCGCTTGGTGGCATGTGGGATCTTCCCGGACCGGGGCACGAACCCGTGTCCCCTGCATCGGCAGGTGGACTCTCAACCACTGCGTCACCAGGGAAGCCCTGACCTTTGATTAAAATTTTAACTATGTTCCCTGAAGACCTGGAAAAGGTAAAATGTCAACTATGTTCCTAAGCAACATTATGGTTAAAAATGACACCTGATTGGTTAGAACTGGAAGAATTATAAATACCTAATTGTATGCCAAATCTCTGGGCTCCCTGGAGTGGTGACTCTGGTAACTTAGCACAACCTTTATGGGAACCCTAAACACGATGCCTATGGAACTGCTATAAGAGATACTGACTCCTTGGGGACATGAGCCTTTTAAGGCAGGGCACCTCCTAGACCTGTCCAATGTGGATCTCATTTCTTTATACTTGAGCATCACCTAGAGGAATGAGGGCAAGATTAGCTCCTGAACTGCTGTACAGACAGCTCTATAAACTGCTACAAGCTCTCAATGAAGAAGAATGCCCGATGCTGTCTTGCTTGCAAGCTTTGGATCCTATCCTATATACTTCGTTTTCTTTCAAATTGTGTTAAAATACACATAACATTGCGTCTTAGCCATTTTTAAAAAATAGATCTTTATTGGAGTATAAATGCTTCACAATACTGTGTTAGTTTCTCTTGTACAACAAAGCGAATCAGCCACATGCATACATATATCTCCATATCCTCTCCCTCTTGAACCTCCTTCACACGCTCCCTATCCCACTCCTTTAGGTCATCACAAAGCACCAAGCTGATCTCCCTGTGCTATGCTGCTGCTTCCCACTAGCTATTTTACATTTGATAGTGTATATATGTTGATGCTACTTTCACTTCGTCCCAGCTTCTCCCCACAACCCCATGTCCTCAAGTCTATTCTCTAAGTCTACGTCTTTATTCCGGCCCTGACACTAGATTCATCAGTACCATTTAAAATTTTTTATTTATTTATTTATTGGCTGTGTTGGGTCTTTGTTGCTGCGCAGGTTTTCTCTAGGTGCAGAGAGCAGGGGCTATTCTTCATTGCGGTGCGCAGGCTTCTTGTGGTGGTGGCTTCTCTTCCTGTGAAGCATGGGCTCTAGGCGTGTGGGCTTCAGTAGTTGTGGCAAGTGCGCTCAGTAGTTGTGGCTCACGGGCTCTAGAGCGCAGGCTCAGTAGTTGTGGCATACGGGCTTAGTTGCTCCGTGGCATGTGGGATCTTCCCAGACCAGGGCTCGAACCTGTGTGCCCTGCATTGGCAGGTGGATTCTTTTTTTTTTTTAATCCATCTATTGACTTTTTAAAAATTTATTTATCTTATTTTTAAAATTTTTGGCTATGTT
Source organism: Neophocaena asiaeorientalis asiaeorientalis (assembly GCF_003031525.2). Classification (NCBI taxonomy): domain Eukaryota; kingdom Metazoa; phylum Chordata; class Mammalia; order Artiodactyla; family Phocoenidae; genus Neophocaena; species Neophocaena asiaeorientalis. The sequence continues at coordinate 363,281 of NW_020175023.1, forward strand.
GGGTCTTTGTTGCAGTGCGCAGGCTTCTTGTTGTGGTGGCTTCTCTTGTTGCTGAGCATGGGCTTCAGTAGTTGTGGCACGTGGGCTCAGTAGTTGTGGCTCACAGGCTCAGTAGTTGTGGCACATGGGCTTAGTTGCTCTGCAGCATGTGCCATCTTCCCGGACCAGGGGTTGAACCCATGTCCCCTCCATTGGCAGGAGGATTCTTAACCACTGTGCCACCAGGGAAGTCCCTGGCAGGTGGATTTTTAACCACTGTGCCACCAGGGAAGTCCCCATCAGTACCACTTTTTTCTTTTTAGATTCCATATATATGCATTAACATACAGTATTTGGTTTTCTCTTTCTGACTTACTTCACTCTGTATGACAGACTCTAGGTCCATCCACCTCACTACAAATAACTCAATTTCGTTTCTTTTTATGGCTGAGTAATATTCCATTGTATATATGTGCCCCATCTTCTTTTATCCATTCATCTGTCGATGAACATTTAGGTTGCTTCCATGTCCTGGCTATTGTAAATAGTGCTGCAATGAACACTGTGGTACATATGACCCAGCAATCCCACTACTGGGCATATGGCCTGAGAAAACCATAATTCAAAAAGAGACATATACCATCTTAGCCATTTTTAAGTGTGCAGTTTAATGGTATTAAATACATTTACATCGTTGTGCGGACATCACCACCATCCATCCTTATAACTTGTTACATCTTGTAAAACTGAAACTCTGTACTTACTATACAATAACTCTCCATTCTTCCCTCCCCCAAGCCCCTGGCAACTGCCATTGTGCTTTGTGTCTCTATGATCTTAACTACTCTAAGTACCTCATATAAATGGAATCAAACAGTATTTGTCTTTTGGGGACTGGCTTATTTCACTTAGCATAATGCCCTCAAGGTTCATTCATATTACAGCATATTGTAGAATTTTCTTCCTTTTTAAGGCTGAATAACATTCCATTTTATGTATTACCACATTTTGCTTATCCATTTATCCATCAATGATACTTGAGTTGGTTTTGCAATTTTTTTTTTTTTTTTTTTTTTTGGCCTTGCCCTGTGTCATGCAGGACCTCAGTTCCCTGACCAGGGATCGAACCCATGCCCCCTGCAGTGGAAGCGCAGAGTCTTAACCACTGGACAGCTAGGGAAGTCCTGCTTATGCATTTTAGCTATTTAGCTAATGATGCTGCTATGAACAAGGGTGAACAAATATCTCTTTGAGACCCTACTTTCAATTCTTTTGGGTATATACCCAGATGTGGAATTGCTGGGCCATATGGCAATTCTATTTTTAATTTTTTAAACGAAATTCCATACTATTTTCCAGAGGGGCTGTACTATTTTACATTCCTACCAGCAGTATACGAGTGTTCCAATTTCTCCACATCCTTGTTAACACTTGTTTTTTGTTTTTTAATAATAGCCATCCTACTGGGTGTGAGGTGGTATCTCATTAGAGTTTTGATTTGCATTCATTTCCCTAATGATTAGTGATGTTGAGCGTCTTTTCATATGCTTATTAGCTATTTGTATATCTTCTTTGGAGAAATGTCTATCAAGTCCTTAGCCCATTTTTTAATCAAGTTGTTTGGTCTTTTGTTGTTGAGTTTTAGGAGTTCTTTATATATTCTGGATATTAATTCCTTATCAGATATATGATTTGCAAATATTTTCTCCCATTCTGTGCATTGCCTTTTTATTTTGTGGATAGTGTCCTTTGATGTACAAAATTTTTAATTTTTACGAAATCCAATTTCTTTTATTACCTGTGCCTTTGGTGTCACATCCAAGAAATCACTGCCAAATACAATGCCATGAAGCTTTTGTTGTATGATTTCTTCTAAGAGTTTTATTGTTTTAGGTCTTACATTTAGGTCCTTTGATCCATTTTGAGTCAAATTTTTTATATGGTATTAGGTAAGAGTCCAACTTCCTTCTTTTGCATGTGGACATCCATTTGTCCCAGCACCAATTGTTGAAAAGACTGTCCTTTCCCCATTGAATGGTCTTGGCACCCCTGTCAAAAACTGTTTGATCATACATGCGAAGGTTTATTTCTGGGATCTATACTCTATTCCATTGGTCTGCATGTTTGTCTTTATGCCAATACCACACTATTTTGACTCATGTAGCTTTACAGTTAAGTTTTGAAATGTCCTATATACTTTTGAGTAGATTAATGTCAAGTGTAGCCTATTACAGTCTTTTTT
>NW_020175023.1:366061-386508 GCF_003031525.2 Neophocaena asiaeorientalis asiaeorientalis
TTTTTTTTTTTTTTTTTTTTTTTTTGCCTATTACAGTCTTGAGTCTGAATGTTTAACTGAACCTAAGAAGACACCCTTCTCTGGTTGATGTGGCAAAGTGTTAAGCTCTTAGAAAGGTGCTGCTACATGGTATGTGCTATATTAAGTGTTAGCTATTTTATTATTATATATAAATCCTTAAAATAATGACTGGCACAATCCTGACATTTGTTGAAAAAATACTGCTATTAGTAGTAGTATCACCACCATCTCCACCATCTATTCTTCTATAATGGTGGCCTCTACATGGGACTTTGAGAAGTTTTGTATGGCTCCAGGATAGAGTGTAAAGAAGAGGATGGAGAGACGTGTCCAAAGAGGTAAGGAGGGATGAGACTAAAAAGGAAACAGGTAAAGAGTGTTGATTCTTTTCTGAAAGCAAGGAAGAGCCTTTAAAAGATTATTTTTATTATATTTTTAAATAAATTTATTTAATTAATTTATTTTTGGCTGCGTTGGGTGTTTGTTGCTGTGCATGGGCTTTCTCACCCTAAAAGATTATTTTAATAAGACAATATCATGATCAGATTTATGTTTTAGGAAGATCATTCTGGTAGGAATGTGGAGGATGAATTGAAAGAGAGGCTGGAACAAAAGCAGAGAGATTAGTTAGGAAGCTGTTAAAGTTACTTATAGAAGAGAAGCGATGGTGAGAACTAGGATAGTGTCAAGTAATTTCAATGGTTACTTTTTGCTGGAACACCCAAAAGGATTATCTCTAAAAATCTTCTAGGCTCCAGATCTACATTTGCAACTGCCTGCTGAACATCTCCTAAGGAAGTCACTTAAACTTAACATGTTCCAAACTGAACTCATCATCTTTCCCCCCAGAATTATACTCCTCTGATTTCCCAGACCCTATTAAAGAAAACATCCTGGGCTTCCCTGGTGGCACAGTGGTTGAGAGTCCTGCCGATGCAGGGGACACGGGTTCATGCCCCGGACCGGGAAGATCCCACATGCTGCAGAGCGGCTGGGCCCGTGAGCCATGGCCGCTGAGCCTGCGCGTCCGGAGCCTGTGCTCCGCAACAGGAGAGGCCACAACAGTGAGAGGCCCGCGTACAGCAAAAAAAAAAAAAAAAAAAAAACATCCTGGTCATTCAGTGTTGAACTTTGGTCGAATGTTCTACAACTTGTTCTCTTCCTTGCCTCCTACATACAAAGTTTACAAAGTTCTCTAAAAATGGTTCTATAATCTATTCATTCACTCTGTCAAGCAAATAGACAATCAAATAACATCTTCTGAACAATGTGCTAAAGTTGAGCAATAAAGATGCAAAATTAGACACAGTCCTTGAGTATATTATAATGTAAAAATAAAGAGAGACATATAAATAGATAATTATAATACATGGTAAAAAACTCCTATGATAGAAATGAGAAAAAGTTATAGAAAAATAGTAAAGGGAATGGCAAAAATACAAGTGGCATGCCATTTCCTTTTTTAATCCTTACAACCACTTTAGTGGTTCAGGACCTCATTACTGCTTATCTAGATTACTACCTCCAATAATCTCTAAACTAGTCTCTTTTCTCCAAACTAACCAACACTTAGGCACAAGTAGAGGTGGCTGTGGTATGATGGAAAGTACATTACGCTTTAAATCAAAAGCTATGTGTTTAAGTCTGGGTCCTGCCACTCACTAGCTGGGTTATCTTAGGCAAGCCCTAATCAGAGAGCTACTCCTTCCATCATACTGTCCTATTAAATGATACCAATCTATTTATTTCACTGGATTACACTAAGGCATAAGTAAAGTGTAACATGGAGTACATCTGGTTAAAAATAAGCTGAGCTGGAGCAACATCCTAGAAGGAGCAAAACCCCAGACACCAAAATCTCAACCACAGAAGTCAGAGGCTTCAGCCCACTCTAAGTATCCACATGTATCAACACCTGGAGGAATAGTTTAAGTAAAGATTCTATGAGGACAACTTAAAAATTAGTTAAGTAAATTCTGCAACACAGAAAATTAAATGTCCAGATAAAACCTCTTGATTTAGAATAACTAATGATAAAATTCAATCTGTAATCATGATAAAAACTGTAAGCAAATAGGAAAACATAGGAACTTCCTTAATCTGATAAAGGGTATCAATAAAAACTTGCATTAAACATCAAACTAAATGCTGAAAGTTTGTTGTTGGTGGTGATGGTTATTTTTAAAAGATAATTGAACAAGAAAGGGATACTACTAGCACCATTTTTATTTGACTTTGTGCTGGAGGTCCAAACCAGTGCAGAAAGGCAGGGAAAATAAAAGTATAATGATTAGAAAGAAAAACAAAAAGCTCCCATTATTTGTAGAGGATATGATTGTGGAGGTAGAAAATCCAAAAGAATCTACAAAAAATTAATTAATGAATTTAAGGTTACTGGATAGCAATTTAATACATAAAAATCAGTTGTATTTTGACAGAGCAGCAATTAGAAAATGCAATTGTAAAATACCATTTACAACAGCATAAAAATTTCAAATATTTAGAAATAAATCTAACTAAAGATATAGATGAGGCTGTCAGAAAAACTATAAAAACATAATTGAGAAAGTAATAATCATGAAAAACACTGATAAATCAGACTTTGTCAAATTTTCTGCTCTACAAAAGACACTAAGAAAATGAACAGGCAAGACACAGACAAGGAGAAAATATCTGACAAACACATCTGCTAAAGGGCTTGTATCCAGAATCTATAGAGAACTCCTAAAACACAGTTTAAAAAACCCCCACACAACCCAACTTTTTACAATGGGCAAAAGAGGGACTTCCCTGGTGGTCTACCAGTTAAGACTCCGTGCTCTCAACGCAGGTGGTCTGGGTTCAATCCCTGGTCAGGGAACTAAATCAGGGAACTAAATCCCGCAGGCCGCAACAAAGATCCCGCAAGTGGCAACTGAGACCCGGCGCAGCCAAATAAATAAATTTTTTTTAAATGGGCAAAAGATTTGAACAGCTACTTCATGAAGGAAGATATAGAAATGATTAATGAACACATGAAAAAGTGCTCAACATCACTGGTCATTAGACAAATGTAAATTAAACCCATAATTAGATACCACAACACACGCACTAGAATGGCTAAAATTAGAAAGACTGACATCACAAAATGTTGGCCAAGAAGTGAGCAACTTTGATGTAATGCTAGTGGAAATAACCATAAATAAACTGATGAATTCCAAAATAATAATTACTTACACCTCTGTATACTTTGACCCAACAATTGCACTCCTAGGTATTTAGCCAACAGAAATATAAAAAAACGTTCACATGCCCTTGTATTAAAATGTTCATAGCAGCTATAGTCACAACAGTAAAAAGTCTGAAAAATCTCAAATATTATTCAAAGAAGAATGGATAAATTGTGGTATATTCATACAATCAAATACCACTTGGCATTAAAAAGGAATGAACTACCGATACACAGAATAATGTAACAAATCTCACAAATATAATGCTCAATATCGACACGTTACATAATCCCATTTATATGATGTTCTAGAACAGGGAAACTAATCTAAGGTGAAAAATATTAAAACGGTGGTTGTCTCTTGGCAGGTGGGGAAATTGACAAAAAGCCACCTGAGAGAAATTTTTGGAGACTTGAAAATATGCTATATCATGATATCTGTGGATTATACTACAGTATTACTACATTTAACAATATGAATGAATCTCATAAATGTAATGCTGAGTAAAGTAAGTTAGACAAAAAGTATACTGCATGAGTACACCTATATAAAGTTCAAAAAACCATGCAAATTTAAACTGTAGTATTTAGGGTTACATGCTTAAGTGGGAGAACAAAGAAAATCAAGAAACTGATTACCATTAAATCCAGGGTAGTAGTTATATTTGTGTGGAGGGTGGAGATAGTGACTGAGAGGCAGCATGAGTGAGACAGGGTGCTGACAATATTCTATTTCTTGTCCTGGTAGTGGTTAAATGGATGTTTGCTTTGAAATAAAACACTGAGCGATACAAAATAAAACCATGGTAAAATACCATGTTTTAACTAAACAGAGGATAGCAGTTGATTTTTCCAAGTTTCTCTATAATAAATTCATTTTCAATTTGTAAAACTGCAAAACATTTTTTATTTACAAGAAGATGTGCATGTATATCAATGTAAGTAATAGGTAGCAAATAAATAATATAAATAATAATAGAAACCCAGGAAAAATTAACTTTAAAAATATTATGAAGACCATCTTGAAGACAGGAAGAAAAAACAGTTTAGGACTCCTTTCGTTGAAAGTGACAGATATTCAACTCACACTGCTTAAACAAAAAAGGAAATGTCTTCACTCATTTAACCAGGAAGTTCAAGTGGGTGACTCCAACTATAGGTATGGGTGGATACAGTGATTCAGATGATGTCATGAAAAAAATCTGTCTTGACTCTGCTTTCATGATGGCAAAAATGGATCATTCTCACCAACATAAAAACCTGATGTAATTTTCCCCCATCTTTAAAAACAAAAGCACCTCCTACTGACTCTACTTTCCCTGCTATCCACCATCCCATTTCTTCGCTCCCTTTGGAGCAAGACTAGAGTTGTTTAAAGTATCTAATTCTTTTCCTTCCATGCTTTCTGAATCCATTCCAATCAGGGGCCCCCACCTCTCCAGTGAAAAAAATGACTTCATCTAAGTCATCAATGACCTCCACATTGCTAAATTAAATAGGCATTTCTCAGCCCTGATCTCACATTTGACACAATTAACAGCTTCCTCATCTTTGATATGCTTTCTTCATGGGCTTCCAGGACCCCACACTGTCTTGGTTTTCCTTTTATCTTATTGAGCCACCCCCCTTTAATATTCTTTGCTGACTCCTCCTCTTGTCCCCAATTCTTAATGTTAGAATGTTCCAGGGCTCAGTCCATGGTCCTTTTCTCTAGTTAGACTTACTCCCTTGGTTATTTCAATTAGTGCCTTTGCTTTAAATAACATCTATATGCCAATGACTTTCAAATTTATATCTCAGATAAAAACTTCTCTCCCAAACTCCAGATTCGTACATCCAACTCCCTACTTGGAGGTCCACATAAACACCTGGAGGTCTTAATAAACATCTCAGACTTAACAAATGCAAAATTTGTTTCCCCTGTAGCCTTCCCATTGCAATTGATGGCAAACTTCATCCTTCCAATTGCTCAGGCCAAAAACCTTGCAGTCATCCTTGATTTCCACATCCTACATCCAATCCATCAGGAAATCATACTTCTTCTTATAAAATATTTCCAAAATTTGACCATTACTCAACATTTCCACTATTTCTACTCTGGTCCAAGCCTGGATTATATCACTAGCCTTCTAACAGGTCTACCTGTTCTACCTTTCCACTCCTTCTTCAAATCTATTCTCCATACAGCAGTCAGAGAGGTCCTTTAAAAATATGTCTGACCTTGACACTCCTCTACTCAGAAACTTCCAATGTTTTCCCATTTCATTCAAAGCTGAGATTCCTATAATGGTCTACACAGGCTCTCTGTGATCTGGATCCCACCTACTTCTTCGACTTCTTTTTTTACTACTCTGCTGCAGTCCTTGATGCTCTTCAAACATTAGGCACAGTCCTACCATAAAGCCTTTGTTTTAGCCGTTCCCTCCAAATATCTGCTTGGCTAATATCCTTCCCTTCTTTAAGTCTCCTCAAATGTTACCTTCTCAATGAGGTCTACCAGATCACCCCATTAAATACTGAAAATGTTCCATCTCCCCACTGCTATCCCAGCACTCCAAATTCCTTCAAACCCTATTCTACTGTTCCTTTTTTCTACAGCGCTTACTTTCTAACACACTATGCAATTTACTTATTATGCATAAATAATTGTCTCCCTCTGCTACGGTGTAAGCCACCACAAGAGAAGGGACCTTTACTTTATTCATTAATGTATTTTACGTGCCTATAATACTTGGCATTCAAAAATATTTGTTAACTGTGGAATAAATACCCATTGGCTGCTTTAGACTTGTGGAACCCTTATGATTAACACTACCAGTCAAAAGCACATGGATTTGATTGAATCCTGAATCAGTCATCCTAGTCAGGAGGTGGGGTATTCAGTTAGCCGGGCCTCTCACGTACCCTCATGTGTGGTAAGAAGGGAAGTGGTCAACCCTATCTGAACCACATGGAATGACTTCCTCACAAGAATGAAGGACGGCATTATCAGAAGACAAGGTAAGGGAAAGCATGTTGGGTAGGCAAAAAAGCACAACTGGAGGGATGTATAGTATTGTAGTTAAGGGTGGTTAAGGGACAGACTCCGGAATCAGGAAGCCTAAATTGTATTCCAGCCTTGCTACTTGCTAGCTATGGGACCCTGGGCAAATTATTTATGCTTCTGTGCCTCAGTTTCTTCATCTGTAAAATGGGGAATAAAACTAATAACTACCTCATAGAGTTGTTATAAGTATTAAATTAGTTATTTTTCTTTTTTGTTTTGGCCGCACTGCACAGCTTGTGGAACCTTAGTTCCCCAACCAGGGATTGAACCCGTGCCCTTGGCAGTGAGAGGGTGGAGTCCTAACCACTGGACCACCAGGGAATTCCCTTAAATTAGTTTTAATGCATATAAAAACACTTAGTAGAGGGCCTGGCATATAGTAAGCACTATGGAAATGTTAGCCATTATTATCGGTGTTGTTGTTATTATTGACTGGAGCAAAGTATTCCTCATCACAGCAACTGAATCATAGCAGTTGAGGCTTGGTGAGACACTACAAAGAATAAGAACTACAAGGTGGCTTGCTTAATTAATCACCTTATCAGGGTGGCTTGCTTAATCATCCACACACTCACTAAATATATACTTTGTGTCTGGCACTTGGCCAGTCCTAGCCTTTAAGGAGTGCACAGTCTACTCTAGGGAGACATCTAGCAAATAAAACCAATAGTTTTATAGGTGCTATTTTAGCTTCATTCTTCCTACAATCTTTCATCTTTCTGTTCTAAGAACCCAAGTTGGAGACTAAGCCCTTAGAAGTCAGAGGTGTCTTCTGCATTAAATCATTATTTAACATTCTCTAAATTAAAAAAAAAATTATTTATTTGTTATTTTTAAAATTTTGGCTGCATGGAGTCTTCGTTGCTGCGTGTGGGCTTTCTCTAGTTGTGGCGAGCGGGGGCTACTCTTCATTGCGGTGCACAGGCTTCTCATTGCAGTGGCTTCTCTAGTTGCAGAGCACGGGTTCTAGGCACGTGGGCTTCAGTAGTTGTGGCATGCAGGCTCAGTAGTTGTGGCCCATGGGCTTAGTTGCTCTGCGGCATGTGGGATCTTCCAGGGCCAGGGGTCGAACCCCTGTCCCCTGCATTGGCAGGCAGATTCTTAACCACTGTGCCACCAGGGAAGTTTGTAAATTTTTAATAATCATCTTAATTCTAGGTCTAGGGGCATCTCTTGACCCTGAGCCTCACTGCCATAGTACAATGAAGTATCTCAAATTTCTGTGGCAGATGACTAGTTGGCCTATTCTGTTTTTGGTTTATGATCAACTGCTATACAGACAGTTCTTTTTTGCTTCAATCTGTCTTCTACATAAACTGTGGACTTTCTTTTCTTTCTTTTTTTTTGTGGCTGTGTTGGGTCTTCATTGCTGCGTGCAGGCTTTCTCTAGTTGCAGTGAGCAGGGGCTACTCTTCGTTGTGGTGCACAGGCTTCTCATTGCGGTGGCTTCTCTTGTTGCGAAGCATGGGCTCTAGGTGCGCAGGCTTCAGTAGTTGCAGCACGTGGGCTCTGTAGTTGCGGCACATGGGCCCTAGAGCACTTGGGCTTCAGTAGTTGTGGTTTGTGGGCTAAGCTGCTCCGTGGCATGTGGGATCCCTGTGGACTTTCTTATGATCAGCTCTGGGGTACCAGAAGATGACTGGGAGTCTTGAAGTTGTAAGAAGACCATGGATAAACCTCATATTTCACTCAGACACTAATGGATCACTACATCACCGTTTGAAATGTCAGACTGAATGAACGAAATAGCTGGTTACTTTTTATTTGATTACCTTGAAAGATCAAAAGTTCCCTGTCATTGGAAATACTAAAGAAAATGTGACCAACTATTTTATTAATTCCAATCATCATTTGTATGCAAGATCCAATACTTAGTGTTAAAAATATAGTGATGAGTATGGTATAATCCCTAGCATTGATCTCACTGTCTAGTACTTGAAGGGGATATAGTGAGTTTAGATTAGTAAATGAGATTTTGAATCATATGATAAAGTTCATTTTTTCATTCGTTCATTTTTTTTTTTTTTAATATTTTGGCTGCATTGGGTCTTCACTGTGGCGCGCGGGCTCTTCATTGCGGCATGTGGGCTTAGTTGCCCCGTGGCAATGTGGAATCTTAGTTCCCTGACCAGGGATCAAACCCATGGCCCCTGCATTGGAAGGTGGATTCTTAATTAACCACTGGACAACCAGGAAGTCCCCATTCATTCATTTAAATTACATTATTGACTGTCTACTCTGTGCCAGGCACTGTGGGAATGCAGTAGTGAAGAAGACAAGAACAATTTCTCCTCTTAGCATTGATTCTGATGCGGATGGTCTAGATGATGTCTAAGATTTCTTCTAAATATGGAGTTCTTTTAGTCTCCTGTAAATCAGGGGTGATAAATAACAGTCAAACTGGAGACTAAACTGATGGCTACTACCCACAACTATAGGTTGGGAAGAGGTTAAGAGGTATATAGAAGAGAAAAAAGAAGAAAAAAGGCAAGGAAGAAATAAAAGAAAGGAAATAACATAATAAGTACTTGCACTGTTATTTTTATTTTCATCTAACAAATGAAAAAACTAAGGTTTACAGAGATTAAAAAACTTTCTTGGGGTCACACAGTTAGTAAGTGGCAGGATGAGAATGTGAATTTAGTCTAGCACTGTTTCCTCTCCATCTTATAGACATAGAAGTAAAAAATGTAAAGTAAAGGGGAAAAGAAGGACATTAGGGAAAGCAAGCTAGAAGGAGCTCTGGATGATGGATGGCCACTCAGAAGTAGAATGAACTCAAGCCCTTGTTGAATCAGTAATCAAAAAACTCTCAGCAAACAAAAGTCCAGGACTGGACATCTTCACAGCAGAATTTTACCAAATATATAAAGAAGAGCTAATACTTATCCTTCTCAAATTATTCCCAAAAAATTGAAGAGGAGGGAACACTCCCAAAGGAGGGAACACTCCCAAATACATTCTTCGTGGCCACCATTAGCCTGATACCAAAACCAGACAGACAGTCCAAAAAAAAAAGGAAATTACAGGACAATATCTCTGATGAATATAGACACCAAAATCATCAACAAAATATTAGCAAACCAAGTTCAACAATTGTTTTATATAAAACAATCATACACCATGATTAAGTGGGATTTATTCCAGGATGGTTCAATAACCACAAATCAATCAACATGATACGCCATATTAATAAAAGGAAGGATAAAAATCACATGATCATCTCGACAGATGCAGAAATGGCATTTGACAAAATTCAATATTCATTCATGACAAAAACTCTCATCAAAGTTGGTTTAGAAGGAATATATCTCAACACAGTAAAGGCCATTTATGACAAACCCACCACTAACATCATATTCAATGGTGGAAAGCTGAAAGCTTTTCCCCTAAAAACAGGAATAAGGTATGGATGCCCACTCTTGCCCTTTCTATTTAATGGCAAGTCCAAGCCACAGCAATCAGATAAGAAAAAGAAATAAAAGGCATCCAAATTGGAAGGGAAGAAGTAAAACTGTCACTATTTGCAGATGACATGGTACTATGGTACCTATATATAAAACCCTAAAGTCTCCATCAGAAGGCTGTTAGAACTAATAAATGAATTCAGTAAAGTCACAGGACACAAAATTAGCGTTTCTATACGCTAATAATGAACTATCACAGACAGAAAGCAGGGAGATAATCCCATTCAAAATCACATCAAAAAGAATAAAATACCTAGGAACAAACTTAACCAAGGAAGTGAAAGACCTATACTCTGAAAACTATAAAACAATTATGAAGAAAACTGAAGATAATAACAAAGAAATGGAAAGATATTCCTTGCTCTTGGATTAGAAGAATTAATATTGTTAAAATGTCAATACTACCCAAAACACTCTACAGATTTAATGAAATCTCTATCAAAATACCCATGACATTTTTCACAGAACTAGAACAAATCATCCTAAAATTTATATGGAACCACAAAAGACCCTGAATTGCCAAAGCAATCTTAAGAAAAAAGAACAAAACTGGAGGTATCACACTCCCTGTCTTCAGGGACTATACTACAATACTATGGTAATCAAAACAGTATGGTACTGGCACAAAAACAGACACATAGAACAATGGAACAGAATAGAGAGCCCAGAGATAAACCCAGACACCGATGTTCAATTAATCTGTGACAAAGGAGACAAGAATTCACAATAGGGAAAAGACAGTCTCTTCAATAAGTGGTGCTGGAAAAACTGGATAGCTACATGTAAAAGAATGAAATTAGAACATTTTCTTACACCATATACAAAAATAAACAAATAATGGATTTAAGATCTAAATGTATGACCAGAAACCATATAACTCCTAGGCGAAAACATAGGCAGAACACTCTTTGACATAAGCCATAGCAATATTTTTTTGGATCTGTCTTCCCAGGCAAAAAAGACAAAAGCAAAAATAAACAAATGGGACCTGATTAAACTTAAAAACTTTTGCACAGCAAAGGAAAACATAACAAAATAAAAAGACAAGCTACTGAATGGGAGAAAATGTTTGCAAATGATATGACTAATAAGGGTTAATATCCAACATATAAAAACAGCTCATACATCTCAACATCAAAATAGAAAAACCCAATTAAAAAAGGAACAGAAGACCTGAATACCAATTTTTCCAAAGAAAACATACAGATGGCCAAAAGGCACATGAAAAGACACTCAACATCATTAATCATTAGGGAAATGCAAATCAAAACCACAGTGAGATATCCCCTCACACCTGTCAGAATGGCTATCATCAAAAGACCATAAATAACAAATGTTGGCGAGGATGGGGAGAAAAGAGAACCCTAATAACACTGTTAGTGGGAATGTAAATTGGTGCAGCCACTGTAGAAAACAGGATCCTCAAAAAACTAAAAGCAGGGCTTCCCTGGTGGCGCAGAGGTTGAGAGTCCACCTGCCAATGCAGGGGACACGGGTTCATGCCCCGGTCCGGGAAGATCCCACATGCCGCGGAGCGGCTGGGGCCATGAACCATGGCCGCTGAGCCTGTGCGTCTGGAGCTTGTGCTCTGCAACAGGAGAGGCCACAACAGTGAGAGGCCCACGTACTGCAAAAAAAAAAAATAGCAGCATTACATACAATAGCCAAGATACAGAAGAAACCTAAGTGTCCATCAGTAGATGAATGGATAAAGAAGATGTGGTAAATATATACAATGGAATATTACTCAGCCATAAAGAAGAATGAAATTTTGCCATCTGCAACAACATGGATGGACTGGGAAGGTATTATGCTTAGTGAAATAAGTCAGATATAGAAAGACAAATATCATATATTGTCACTTACATGTGGAATCTAAACAATAAAACGAATGAAAATAACAAAACAGAAACGGACTCACACATATAGAAAACAAGCCAGTGGTTACCATGGGGAGAGGGAAAAGGGAAGGGGCAAGATAGGAGTAGGGGATTAAGAGGTACAAGCAAATGTGTATAAAATAAATAAGCTACAAGGATATATTGTACAGCACAGGGAATATAGTCAATATTTTATAATAATTTTAAATGGAGTATAATTTATAAAATATAGAATCACTACGTTGTATACTGGAAACTAACATAATATTGTAAATCAACTATGCTTCAATAAAAATAAACAAAAAACAAAAACTCAAGCCCTTGCTAAAGAACTGGCATGCTGCATATCAAACATACTCTACCCTGGATCCTAATTAAGGCAGCTCTGCTTTTTTGTTCAGCCAGGTTGGACTCTACCTTAAGACTAGCTTCAGGGTACTTCTGGGGTGGTCCAGTGGTTAAGACTCCACGCTTCTGCTGCAGGGGGCACAGGTTTGATTCCTGGTCGAGGGAACTAAGATCCCACATGCCGCATGCGTGACTAGCCCTCATTTAGCGTCATCATATCTATGACTAAAATTTACTAAACTTTCCCCACTTCTAAGTAGCTGTTCCTTTGAATAGGATAAAAAGAAAAAAGATCAGAATACTTAATTTAAGAAAATACATTGACCACATCTAAGTCCCCCAGATAGGTTGGTTTGCTGAAAACCACTACTCTAATTGCATTTCAAGAATGTGTTGGATAAAATGCATATTCCTAGGGCTCTTTTCAGATACACTGACTCAAAATCTCTTGGCCTGGGGCCTATAGTCTGCATTTTAAATAAGCCTTTCAAGTGGTTTTGATACAGTCCAAAATATGCCGACGACTAGGATTCTAAAGGAAAGATTATAAAACCATGTTACCAACTGACTATCCAGTATTTTCTCAGGAGGCCATGTGTCTTAATCAGACAGCAAGTCTTTACAAGATGGATAAAATGGAGCACTTGATAAGGTGAAAGAAATATAAGAGTTCCCTTAAACTGAGTGTCTTTTATGAGCTAGATACCTATCTATCTTCTTACAACAACCCCATAATAATTAGTATCGTTTTCCATATGAATATCTTGAGGTTCAGTAAACTTCAGTGACTTTCCCAAGGCCACATAATTTGTAAATAGGAGGGCCTGGATCAAACCTAAGGACACCTTTCAAAATTCTTCTTCCAGAAAGTCCATCCTTTCCCCACTACAACCCTGTGCCTCTAACCAAGTGTACAATACATGTAGTGGGAGTAAACAATGAAAAGACAAAAGGATGGGGGTAATGGCCAGAGACCATGATTATTAAAACCTTAAGATTTCAAAGGAAGAGTTAAATATAATGGAGATGGAAGTGGGTAGCTGAAATGGAATGAATTAGAGGTGAAAGTACTGGTGTCTGCAACATCAAAGAAGACCAAGTATAGGATAGTGATGAGTATTGTAACGGGTAAAATAATGCCTCCCTCCCCCAAATAATGCCCACTTACTAATCCCTGGAAGCTATGACTATGCCTTACATGGCATAAGGGACTGTGTAAATGTGATTAAGAACCTTGAAATGGGGAGATTATCCAGGAGTGCCCAATGTAATCACAAGGGTCCTTAAAAGTAAAGAGTGAAACAGAAGAGGACAGAAAGGGAGATGTGACTATGGAAAAAAGGTCAGAGAGATGCAATGCTGCTGGCTCCAAAAATGGAGGAAGTAAGCCAAGGAATACCGGTAGTCTCTGGAAGCTAGATCTTCTAGTTCTGCTTCTGCAACTAGCTGTAGCAATATGATTCTGGGCCAGCTACCTCACCTCATCTCCTCTTTCTTTTCTACTCATTTTCCAAACTGGCTTAGTTTTTGCTGAAACGTGGAGTCCAATTTGTAGATTAGTCTTTCAGTCCTGTATATATTTTGTGCTAATATATTCCAACAATATTTTAAACAAGCTATTCTCCTAATCTCAAAGAAACAATGAATTATAAAACCACTTAAAGATAGAAAACATGCTCTATCCTCTGCAAATGTTTCCATATTTATATCTGAATCACTTTGCTGTACATCTGAAACAGTGTACTTGTACGTCTAAATCAACTATACTTCAATTTTTTAAAAAAAGGAAAAGCACATTTTAAAAAAGAAAATAATAATATCAGCTTGCTGTAACATTTAAATAACATGGAAGCTTATAAAATAATAAACTAAGAATAAAAGCCAAAAAAAAAGTAACTCGGCATCCTTTGTTTCCCCCCAAATTACAACACTTCTAAAGTGCATTGACAAATATTTAATCTAGTATTAAACTCCTCCCTTATATTTCTCAGATAGAGTAAAGGCACTATGGAAACTGAATTACTTTCACAAACAGAAGACAACTAGTTTATTTGACTTGAATGCTACAAGGTCACTTTTCCAAAATGAACTGATATAAAAACTATATCTCCAGTATGACTGATTTAAACTTTAAAAAATCATGGACTTATGGTTCCTTTTTCAATAAAATAAAACTGTTAAATAATAATTGAAGAATAAAGAATTTGCTCAAGGTAGAAAGACTTCTATAGATAAGACTGGATATCAATTAATGCCAAATTATTAACACAGAGGACTATTTTTCTACGTTAGGTGATTTTCATAATACTAAACACTTGTTTTAGTACCCTCTTACAGCTACTGCAGAACAAGGGAACAAGAAAGTTTTTTTCACAGTAAGAAGTAAATTATATGATAATCACCTAAAAATATGTCGGTATACCTTTCAGTATATTTTTTCAAGGTCTTCAATATTTTAATCAAGGGAGACTGTATGAACTCATTTTATTATTAATCTGAAATTAATTTTTAAAATATCATGTGTAAAATTCAGGAGATCTGATTTCTTATCCAAGCTTTGCCACTAATTAACTGAGTAATCTCAGAAAAGTCACAAATTGAGTTCCCTCGTCAATAAGAAAGGTCACAACTAAGTTTGAGGATAGTCTCTCTAATTTCCTCTCTTTGTATTTTCAACTCCGTAGTGGAGAAGAGAGAATTATGCCAACACGTGGATCCTACTCAACTATCACTTTTCATTAATCTTTGATTAATTAAAAAACAGTGACTCACCCAGAATTAGTAGGTCAATAAGTATTCATTTAGTATTTACTACTTTCTCTAAAGTTTTTGACTTCCACAGGAAGTGCTTCAAGAGCTGCCAAGGGAGGTGCAGGAAAGTTCCCTGTTTCAACCAGAGCAGATCTTATTTTACTGATATTACATACTATGGTCCTATATAATATGCTATCTTTTAAAAAAAGGGTTCTATTACTAATAAAAAATAGTTGGTGTAATGAAAAAAACAGATTCTGAAGTCAAAGTGGCCTGAGTTTGTATCTGACTCCTCTAATTTTGACTGAGTAAATTTGAAATTTTAGGACTACTCTACTGTCCAGAACTGGACGTTTCTAAAAAATTGAAGTATAGTTACAATGAAGTATAGTTTACAATGTTGTGTTAGTTTTAGGTGTATAGAAAAGTGATTCAGTTTTACATATATATATATACACACACACATATATATATTTCTTTTTCAGATTTTTTTCCATTATAGATTATTACAAGACATTGAATTTATTTGTTCCCTGTGCTATACAGTAGGTCTTTGTTGTTTACCTATTTTATGTATAATAGTATGTATATGTTAATCCCAAACTTCTAGTTTATCCCTCCCTTCTGTCCTTTGATAACCATAAGTTTTCAATGTCTGTGAATCTGTTTTCTGTTCTGTAAATATGTTCATTTGTATCATTTTTTTAAGATTCCACATGTAAGTGATATCATATTTGTCTTTCTCTGTCTGACTTCACTTAGTATGATAATCTCTAGGTCCATCCATGTTGCTGCAAATGGCATTATTTCATTCTTTTTTATGGCTGAGTAATATGCCATGGTGTATATATACCACATCTTCTTTATCCATTCATCTGTCGATGGACGTTTAGGTTGCTTACGTCTTGGCTATTGTAAATAGTGGTGCTATGAACATTGGGGTGTATATATTTTTTCAAATTAGAGTTTTTGTCTTTTCCAGACATATGCCCAGGAGTGGGATTGCTGGATCATATGGTAACTCTATTTTTAGTTTTTTAAGGAACCTCCATACTGTTTTCCATAGTGGCTGCACCAATTTACATTCCCACTAACAGTGTAGGAGGGTTCCCTTTTCTCCACACCCTCTTCAGCACTTATTATTTGTAGACTTTTTGATGACAGCCATTCTGACCAGTGTGAGGTGATACCTCATTTGTGGCTTTGATTTGCTTTTCTCTAATAATTAGCGATGATGAGCATCTTTTCATGGGCCTGTTGGCCATCTGCATGTCTTCTTTGGAGAAATGTCTGTTTAGGTCTTCTGCTTAATTTTTTTTTTTTTTTTCGGTTCGCAGGCCTCTCACCGTCGGGGCCCCTCCCATTGCAGAGCACAGGCTCCGGACACACAGGCTCAGTGGCCATGGCTCACAGGGCCCAGCCGCTCCGCGGCATGTGGGATCCTCCTGGACCGGAGCACAAACCTGCGTCCCCTGCATCGGCAGGCAGACTCTCAACCACTGTGCCACCAGGGAAGTCCCTGCCTAATTTTTGATTGGGTTGTTTGTTTTTTTGATATTGAGCTGTATGAGCTGTTTGTATGTTTTGTAAATTAAGCCCTTGTTGATCACATCGTTTGCAAATATTTTCTCCCATTCCAAAAGTTGT
This sequence comes from Neophocaena asiaeorientalis asiaeorientalis, assembly GCF_003031525.2. Taxonomy (NCBI): domain Eukaryota; kingdom Metazoa; phylum Chordata; class Mammalia; order Artiodactyla; family Phocoenidae; genus Neophocaena; species Neophocaena asiaeorientalis. Next base: position 382,433 of record NW_020175023.1, read on the forward strand.
CTTTTTGTTTTGTTTATGGTTTCCTTTATTGTACAAAAGCATTTATGTTTAATTAGGTCTCATTTGTTTATTTTTGCTTTTGTTTCCATTACTGTAGAACACAGATCCAAACAAATATTGCTGTGATTTATGTCAAAGAGTGTTCTGCCTATGGTTTCCTCTAGGAGTTTTATAGTATATCTGGTCTTACATTTAGGTCTTTAATCCATTTTGAGTTTATTTTTGTGTATGGTGTGAGCAAATGTTCTAATTTCATTCTCTTACTTGTAGCTGTCCAGTTTTCCTAGCACCACTTAGTGCAGAGACTGTCTTTTCTCCATTGTATATTCTTGCCTCCTTTGTCATAGATTAATTGACCATAAGTGCGTGGGTTTGTTTCTGGGCTTTCTATCCTGTTCCATTGATCTATGTGTATGTTTTTTGTGCTGTGCCATAGTGTTTTGATTATTGTAGCTTTGTAGTATAGTCTGAAGTCAGCATGTGATCAGGACTGGACATTTTAATTTAGCCTTATCCTCAGTGTTCTCATCTGTAAGATGGAAATAAGAACTACCTCAGAGGATTACTGTGAGGATTAAAGAATAAAAATATGTAATGCAAGTATACAGATACTATAACACAACTGTCTTTCAAAAAATGTAAGTTAATAACATTCCTAACTTTTAAGTTTATTTTTAATAGCTCTACTGAGGTATAACTGACCTACAGTAAAATGCTCATATTTAAAGGGTACAATTAGATAAGTTTTGACACATGTAAATATCTGTAAAACCATCACCACAATCAAGATATGAACATATCCATTACCCTCAAAATTTCTTCATGCCTCTTTGTAGTACCTAACTTATGTTCCTCCTTACCTCTCCTTGGATTGCAGGTAAACACTGATCTGTTTTCTGTCACTGTATATTAGCTTGTATTTCCCAGAATTTTACATAAATGGAGCCACTACGGTATGTATTCTTTTTTGTCTGGTCTACTTTGCTCAGCATAGTTACTTAGAGGTTCATCCATGTATGTATCAACAGCAAGGTTCATTCCTTTATATTGCTGACTAAGTACTCCATTGTATGGTAATACCACACTTTTGTTTATCCATTTATCTGTTGAGAGACGTTTGGGTTATTTCTAGTCTTCAGTTATTACAAATAAAACTGCTCTGAATGTTTGTGTGGCAGTTTTTGTATGGATATATACTTTCATTTCTCTTGAGTAATACCTAGAAGAAAAATGGTTATATCATACAGTAGATGTCTGTTTAACTTTTTAAAAAAATAGACCTTATTTTTTAGAGCAGTTTTAGGTTCACAGCAAAATGGAGCAGAAAGTACAGAAATTTCTCCTATACACCCTACCTCACATATGCAAGCTTCCCGCACTATTAAAATCCTTCCCCCACTATTAAAATTACCAGAGTGGTAATTTGTTACAACTGATGAGCCTACACTGATACATTATACCTAAAGCCCACAGTTCATATTAGGGTTCACTCTTGTGTTGTACATTCTATGTGTTTTGACAAATGTGTAATGACATGTATCCACATTATACCATCATACTATAGTATAACATAGTATCATACTACTATTTTCAGAGTAGTTTCACTCCCTGAAAATCCTCTGTGTTCTGCCTGTTCATCCCACCCCCCCCAAAGCCTGATCATTTTACTGTCTTCATAGATTTGTCTTTTCCAGAATGTCATATACGTGGAATTACATAGTATGTAGTCTTTTCAGATTGGTTTCTTTCTCTTAAAATATGCATTCAATATTTTGCAAATATTTTCTCCCAGTCTGTGGCTCACCTTCTCATTCTTTTTACAGTGTATTTCACAAAGCAGAAGTTTTTAATTTTAATGAAAAACAGCTTATCAATTCTTTCTTCCATGAATTGTGCTTTTGGTGTTCTATCTAACAAGTCATCACCATACCTGAGGTCCCCTAGGTTTTCTACTACAATATCTTCTAGGGTTTTATAGTTTTCCACTTTACACTGAGGTCCATGATCCATTTTGAGTTAATTTTTGTGAGGGGTGTAATATCCATGTTAGGTTTTTTTGTTTTGTTTTGTTTGTTTGTTTGCATATGGATGTCCAATTGTTCCAGCACCATTTGCTGAAAAGACTATTTTGCACCACTCTATTGACTTTGCTCCTCTGTCAAAGATGAGTTGACTATATTTGTGTGAGTCTATTTCTAGGCTCTCTATCCTGTTCCACTGATCTGTCTATATACTTTAGCCAATTCTACACTGTCTTAACATTGTAGCTTTATAATAAGTGTTGCTGTTGAGTAATGTCACTCCCCCAACTTTGTTCTTTTTCATTACTGTGTTGGCTGTTCTAGGTCTTTTGCTTTTCCATATAAACTTAAACAGTTCATCAATGCCCACAAAATAACTTACTGAGATTTTGATTAGGATTGTGTTGAATCTTAGATCAAGTTGTAAAGAACTGACATCTTGACAATATTGATTCTTCCCATCCATGAACATGGAATATCACCCCATTAATTTAGTTCTACTTTGATTTCTTTCATCAGAATTGTATAGTTGTCCTCATATAGATCTCCTACATATTTTTTTGTATTTAAATCTGAGTATTTCATTTTTTTGAGTGCTAATGGAAATGGTACTTTGTGTTTAGTTTCAAATTCCAACTGTTCATTGCTGGTATACAGGTTCAATGATCAACTTTGGTTATTAATCTTGTATCCTGCAACCTTGCTGTAACTGCTTATTAGTTACAGGAGGTTTTTTTTCTAATTGATTCTTTCAGATTTTCTAAGTAGATGATCATGTCATCTCTGAACAAAGACAGTTTTACTTCTCCTTCCCAACTGTATAGCTTTTTTTTTTTCCTATTCTTGTCTTATTACATTAGCTAGGACTTCCAGTGCAATTTTGGAAAGGAGTTATTAAAAAAAAACTGCCAAACTGTTTTCCAAAGTGGTTGTATTTTATATTCTCACCAGCAAAATATAAGAGTCCCACGTTCTTGCCAGCAACTGGTATAGTCAGGCTTTCTAATTTCAGTCATTCTAATAGGTGTGTAGTGGTATCTCACTGTGATTTTAATTTTCATTTCTCAAATAACTTATAAACTTGAGCATCTTTTGATGTGCATATTTGCAATCCATATATCTTCACTGGTGAAGTATCTACTCAAAATTTTGCCTATTTTATAATTGGGTAGTTTGTTTTCTCATTAGTGAGTTTGAGTGTTCTTTCTATTATCTGGATACAAGTCCTTGATTAGGTATGCAATTTGCAAATATTTTCTCCCAGTACGTGGATTGTTTTCATTCTCTTTAACATGTCTTTCAAAGTGCACAAGTTTCTAATTTTGATAAAGTCCAATTTAACACTATATTCTTTTATAGATCATGATTTTGTTGATGTACTGAAGAAATCTTTGCCTAACTCAAGGTCGAAAGACTTTCCCTGAGAGTGACATCAGCATCATGGTAGCATAAGATGTTGCTCCTTCTTGTTCCCCCTTTTAACAAGAAAAAGTCAGCATCCATCCACAAATAAAGGTACCTCTGGGAGTTGTGAGATCCAACATCATATCCCAAGGGACCTGGAAGGAGTCTCGCCTACCTGTGCATCAGGTAACAGGCAGACAGAACTCAATGAGGAGTTCTGCAAACTGGTCCCAGACCCTCTTAGCTACAGCTGGTAAAAACCCAGAGTGCTAATGTGGAATTCACCCACAGATAAGAAAATGTTTGCAGAGTCCAGACTTCCTGAGGGGAGATTTTAGAACTACACTGGAGCAAAAACAAAACAAAGCAAAACAAAACACAAATTTGGATGCAACAGAGAGAGTAATTAGAACTTTGTCAGTGTTATCACTCTCCCAAGGCGATACAGTAGGGGGAAGGGACAGTGATGAGTGAGTGCTTAGCTACTCTAGCTGTGCAGACACTGCTGGAGAAACCTGTTTCTCTTCAGCAGTACCCAGAGTATTGAGGTTGGACCTCCATGCCTGGGGATAAGGAGGAGACTAGGAAAGAGGCAGTTAAGAATATCAAAGGGGGGCTGCCCTGGTGGCGCAGTGGTTGAGAGTCCGCCTG
>NW_020175024.1:0-820 GCF_003031525.2 Neophocaena asiaeorientalis asiaeorientalis
GTGGACTTTGAGAGCAAGATTTATGCTGTATAGCTTTGCTTACACCATTTGTTCTAGGGTTCTATCCGTCCATTTTTTTTGTTTTTTGTATTTTTAATTTTTTTTCTTAATTTTTTATTTTAATAAATTTTTTATCTTACTTTATTTTACTTTATCTTCTTTCTTTTTTCCTTCCATCCCTCCTTCCTTCCTTCCTTCCTCCCTCCCTCTTTTCTTTCTTTCTTTCTTTCTACTTCTACTCATTCAGCTCTTGGTGCTGCAGCCAGGAGTTAGTGCTGTGCCTATGAGGTGGGAGAGCCAACTTCAGGACACTGGTCCACAAGAAACCTCCCAGCTCCACGTAATATCAAACGGTGAAAATCTCCCAGAGATCTCCATCTCAACACCAGCAACCAGCTTCACTCAACGACCAGCAAGCTACAGTGCTGGACATCCTAGGCCAAACAACTAGCAAGACAGGAACACAACCCCACCCATTAGCAGAGAGACTACCTAAAATCATAATAAGTCCACAGACACCCCAAAACACACCACCAGACGTGGACCTGCCCACCAGAAAGGCAAGATCCAGCCTCATCCACCAGACCACAGGCACTAGTCCCCTCCACCGGGAAGCCTACACAGCCCACTGAACCAACCTTAGCCACTGGGGACACACGCCAAAAACAACGGGAACTACGAGCCTGCAGCCTGAAAAAAGGAGACTCCAAACACAGTAAGATAAGCAAAATAAGAAGACAGAAAAACACACAGCAGATGAAGGAGCAAGATAAAAACCCACCAGACCTAACAAATGAAGAGGAAATAGGCAGTCTACCTG
>NW_020175024.1:2512-69773 GCF_003031525.2 Neophocaena asiaeorientalis asiaeorientalis
CTATGACATAAATCACAGCAAGATCCTTTTTGAACCACCTCCTAGAGAAATGGAAATAAAAACAAAAATAAACAAATGGGACCTAATGAAACTTCAAAGCTTTTGTACAGCAAAGGAAACCATAAACAAGACCAAAAGACAACCCTCAGAATGGGAGAAAATATTTGTAAATGAAGCAACTGACAAAGGATTAATCTCCAAAATTTATAAGCAGCTCATGCAGCTCAATAACAAAAAAACAAACAAACCAATCCAAAAATGGGCAGAAGATCTAAATAGACATTTCTCCAAAGAAGATATACAGATTGCCAACAAACACATGAAAGAATGCTCAACATCACTAATCATTAGAGAGATGCAAATTAAAACTACAATGAGATATCATCTCACACCAGTCAGAATGGCCATCATCAAAAAATCTAGAAACAATAAATGCTGGCGAGGGTGTGGAGAAAAGGGAACCCTCTTGCACTGTTGGTGGGAATGTAAATTGATACAGCCACTGCAATCCCACTACTGGGCATATACCCTGAGAAAACCATAATTCAAAAAGAGTCATGTACGATAATATTCATTGCACCTCTTTTCACAATAGCCGGGACATGGAAGCAACCTAAGTGTCCACATCCTAAGATGTGGCACATATATACAATATTACTCAGCCATATACTCAGCCATAAAAAGAAACGAAATTGAGCTATTTGTAATGAGGTGGATAGACCTAGGGTCTGTCATACAGAGTGAAGTAAGTCAGAAAGAGAAAGACAAATAGCGTATGCTAACACATATATATGGAATTTAAGAAGAAAAAACGTCATGAAGAACAGCAATAAAGACACAGATCTTCTAGAGAATGGGCTTGAGAATATGGGGAGGGGGAAGGGTAAGCTGTGATAAAGCGAGAGAGAGGCATGGACATATATACACTACCAAACGTAAGGTAGATAGCTATCGGATAGCAGCTGCATAGTACAGGGAGATCAGCTTGGTGCTTTGTGACCGCCTGGAGGGGTGGGATAGGGAGGGTGGGAGGGAGGGAGATGCAAGAGGGAAGAGATATGGGAACACATGTATATGTATAGCTGATTCACTTTGTTATAAACAGAAACTAACACACCATTGTAAAGCAATTATACTCCAATAAAGATGTAAAAAAAAAAGAACTCTACTACAGTGCTGGAGGGAGTGTCAATAGGTTCAACTTCTTTAAAAAATAATTTTGAATTAGTAAAGAATGCATTTACCTTCTGACCCAGCAATTCTATCCCTAGAGAAACCCTTACTCACGTGCACCAAGAGACCTGTTCAAGAAAGTTCACAGCAGCATTGTTTGTAATAGCAAATCACTGGAAATAAACTCCTTAAACAGGAAATAACCCAAGAGTCCATCCATAGAAAAACAAATAAAGTGATATGTTCACACAACAGAATATTACGCAGCAAGGGTAAATGAGCAAATTCTAGCCTTACATAATAGGTAGAGCTTAGAAATACAATTGTGAATGAAAAAGCAAGTTACGGGAAATTATATATGGCATGCTACTATTTTTATAAAGCCCACAGACAAGCAAAATTTTAAAATATTATTTAGGGAGATATACACACATAATAAAACTTTTTAAAATTCCTTATGATAAACATAAAATTTATAACTATATCTCAGTGGAGGGAGATAGGATGAACAAGGAACATTGTATATATTCAATATCAACTATATTGCAATGTCCTACTTCCTAAATTGGGCAATAATTTCATGGGAGATGTATTTCATTATTAAGTTTCATAGCCTGGTGTGTGTGTGTGTGTGTATAATAAGATGTAAATATTTATAACTAAAATAAATTAAGGAAAGGACACACACACCGAAGCAAAGCATGCCTTCTTAACCCCATCAAAGCTGACCACATGGGCTTCCCTGCTGGCTCAGAGGTTGAGAGTCCGCCTGCCAATGCAGGGGACACGGGTTCGTGCCCTGGTCCGGGAAGATCCCACATACTGCGGAGCGGCTGGGCCCGTGAGCCGTGGCCGCTGAGCGTGCGCGTCCAGAGCCTGTGCTCCGCAACGGGAGAGGCCACAACAGTGAGAGGCCCGCGTACCGCAAAAAAAAAAATTTAAAAAGCTGACCACGTAGCACTTACAAGTGATCAAGTGATCAGGGTGTAAAGGAAAGTTTTGCTTCTTTCTCTGGATATCAAGTGGGTTATCAGTCAAGCTGCAGCTTAAAATGGTTTCTTTCTGTCTTTCTGGAAAGGGGCTGGTCTGTCCAACTTTCCATTTATTCTATGTCAATAAGGCAATATTATAGAGGTACACTTTCCAATTAAGGGAAAAGAACATCTCAACTGTACCTAGTATGATTAAACTACAGCTGCATATCATCTTCAATCCTAGGAACCATATTTTGTGAGAAGTATTTGACAAACTGGGGAGTTTCTAGGGGAAGCTAATGTACACAGGAGGATGTCGAAAATCCATTTCAGATGAATGGCTAACTAGATTTGAACTTGAGCCACTCAACTGTGAGGAGAGAGAGTCGGAAAAATGAGGTAGATGACCTCAAAACTGAAAAAGAAATGCTGTCAAGTTTAAACATTTTTAGCTTTATTCTGCATACAGAGTGGCCACCTACTACTAATGGGTAGAAATATATTGAAGCTGACTGACGCTTTAAAAATTAAAATACCAGCTCACAGCAGCTAGCAGGATGAGTAACTGGAGGACGGCCTATTATAGTTCAAGAATTACCTAGAGCTGTTACAGAATGTTATCCTTTAAAAGAAAAACAAAGCTTAGAACCTTTTTCCTTATAATGGATTATATTTTATAATGCAGACCACAGGCTTAGTATAGTTTTGGTCTAAAAATCTAATAATACTAGATCATATGTACCTTGAGCTTAGGTATATCATTTATTTTTTCCTCCTTGTAATTCAGTTCCAGAGACAGTGGTAAAGAATGAATGACTGTGGTCCTTAGTAACCATCTAACTCTATGGAAGTTACTTAATCTCTTTGAGCCTCGGTTTCCTCAGTTATAGAATAGTACCTCTCTGCACAATGCCCCCCTCCCAATATGTCCACATTCTAGTCCCTGGGACCTGTGATTATGGTACCATATTTTTGTAAATGGGATTAGGTGAAGGATTTCATGATGAGGAGATCATCCTGGACTAGTTGATAGGCCCAGTATAATCACAAAGGCCCAGTATAATCATAAAGGTTCTTAGAAGAGGGATTCAGGAGGAAGCAGAGGCAGAGGAGAAGATGAGGTGATGATGGAAGCAGAGACTGGAATAATGTCCTTTGAAGATGGCAAAAGGGGCCATAAGCCAAGGAAAAGAGGTGGCCACTAGAAGCTATAACAGCCAAGGAAATTGGTGCTCCCCACAGAGCCTACAGAAGGAACCAGGTGTGCAGACCCCTTGACTTCAGTGCTGTGGAACTCATTTCAGAATTCTGACCTCCAAACTCTAAGATCATACTGATACATCTGTGTTGCTTAAAGTCACTAACTTGTGGTAACTTGTTACTGCAGCAATAGGAAATGAATACATCCTCTCACAGGGTTTTGGTGAGGATCCAGTGAGATAACCCAGTAAAAAGTTCTTGGCTTCTCAAAGGGGGAAGGGGGTGGTGGGATGAATTGGGAGATTGGGATTGACATATATACACTACTATGTATAAAATAGATAACTGAGAACCTACTGTATCCCACAGGGAACTCTACTCAGTGCTCTGTGGTGACCTAAATGGGAAAGAAATCTAAAAATGATGTATGTATACGTATGGCTGATTCACTTTGCTGTACAGCAGAAACTAACATTGTAAAGCAATTATACTCCAATAAAAATTAATTTAAAAAGAAGTTCTTGGCTTCTATTACTGTTATCATCCACCTAATTTACCCCCCAGTGAAGGTTCAGTCTCACAACCAACTGTATTAGTGTGCCCTTAGTTATCTGCCCTCACAAGGCATTTTTATACCTTTGTGTATATTTATGAGGCTGGGAAAGGGTTCTGGATGGGAGTCAGGTGTTCACAGCCATTAATGGTGCGGGTCCTGACAGGTGCTTGTCTTCTCCAGGTCATTCCTCAGCCATAAGTAGAGACTAGATCCTTTCAAGCTCTAAAGTTCAATGATTATATGCTCTTTTAGGTAGCCCAATAAATGGTTTCTGAGTCCACCCTCTCTCCCTCTCTTCTGGTTGAACCTCTAGCCAGTGGCTGAATTATCTAGTGCCAACTGCCCCTAGGTTACCTTTGCTCTGGGCACTGATTAACCAGGCAGACCTAATTCCATGATTAAAACAAACAAACAAACAAACAAAAAGATGAAAAGAGGTGGAGCAGTTCCTAGCTTAAATTTATCCTTAAAAAGGTATTCAATGTTTTACAAAGAAGGTTCTTAGCAAAAAAGCTTAGCTCTAAGAGTCCATATAGATTTCCCCTGGGTCCTTCTGTCTTTAATTCAAGGCTATCACTTTCAAGAACAGAGTTGGCTGGCCATTCTCACCAAGTGCTCTGCCCAGGCTCTTATCCTCCGAAGTGGCAGGACGTTTGACACACTTTCCTTGTTGCTAAAGGTGTAGATAACAGGACATGTGCATCAAAAATGACCAAAATAGAACAGGCACCAAAGTGCCGTGGAACACAACCTCTCTTTCCTATCTCTGCTTTTTCCAACTCACCATGGAGAGAAAGTCTGTGAGAAAGCTTTGCCATCTATAAATTATTCTGCAAATGCAAAGAATTCTTTTTTTTTTTTTTTAACTCAGTGTTGGGTTAGATGTCTTGATAGAGACATGGACCATATTCAGCCGCCCCACAGAAGAACAATTACTTCAACCCGAGGAAATCCAGAAAACTTCGTAAAATCATTGTGAAAGAAGAATAGATCTTAGCTAGAGAAAATGAGGATATTTTGGGGAGAAAAAAACAATGATAGTGCAAAGGCAGAAAAGCCTCCTGTAAAAATAGTAAGAAGTTTGTGTGCCTGGCATATAGAGGGGAGGGACAGACAGTAGTAGGAGAGGGGGCTTAGGTCCCTCCTGGGCTTCTGAATTTTATCGTGCAGAGTTCAATTATCATACGGGACAGGGAGTGTTCAGGTTGCGTTTTTGGAAAATAAAAAATAAAAATCGGGTAGAGGGATCCAGGATGCTGGGGTAGCCTAGGCCTGGGATAGGGGCTCTGGCCTGGGGATGCAGGGAAGGTGCTGGATGGGAGTAACCTTCACTGGCAACACCTGGATGTTGGGGAGAAGTCCGTAATGGCCTGGAGGTTTCCAGCTCGGCTCATAGGTGCAGGGCGACATCACTGGCCAGTCATCGGAAACAAGGGGGAGGTGGGGGGGAGAGTGAGCGAGCAAATTTTAAACCACAGCCGCTAAACATAGGACACTGGATGGATGGGACGTGGAGAAAAACTCAGAACACTAGAGAGTAGAGCCACTTAGGCCAAGCGAGGCAAAGGGGACAGGAAATGTGTGAGCAGAGGGACACAGAGAGAGCAAATGTAGAGCAATGAGCAGGGCAGGGCGCTGGTCAGTGGGGCAAGGGCACGAGGAGTCCACAAACTCAAGGGCAGACTGGGTCGCCCAGCGCCCCGCCGAGAGCAAGCGAGACCTCCGCACATGCGCAGGAGGGGAGGCCGCATCTCACCCTAACTCGGTAACTCGCTACTGTTAGCAGGAGCCTTGTGCAAGATCCGAGCTCGCCACGTACGCTCGAGGAGCCACGGGGACGGAGGTTTCCCATAGTCTCAGGATGCCAGGTGCAGAGCCCAGCTCCAGCCACAACCACTCAAACACCGAATATCGAGTCCGTCCCCAGCTTACAAGCAAGATGGGAAACAGCGAGTACGTGGACCCAGCAATGAAACCAAAGCTGGCAGCGGTGCGCACGCACGCAGATGCTCCGCGGGCCGGCTGCTCAGCCTCCCCAACCTGCTTAGCAAGAGTAGACCTCTATTTACAACAGCCAGGACGTGGAAGCAACCTAAGTGTCCATCGACAGATGAATGGATAAAGAAGATGTGGCACATATATACAATGGAAGATTACTCAGACATAAAAAGAAACGAAATTGAGTTATTTTCAGTGAGGTGGGTGGACCTAGAGTCTGTCACACAGAGCACAGTAAGTCAGAAAGAGAAAAACGAATACCGTATGCTAACACATATATATGGAATCTAAGGAAAAAAAAAAAGGTCATGAAGAACCTAGGGGTAAGACAGGAATAAAGACACAGACCTACTAGAGAATGGACTTGAGGATATGGGGAGGGGGAAGGGTAAGCTGTGACAAAGTGAGAGAGTGGCATGGACATATAGACACTACCAAACGTAAAATAGATAGCTCGTGGGAAGCAGCCGCATAGAACAGGGAGATCAGCTCGGTGCTTTGTGACCACCTAGAGGGGTGGGATAGGGAGGGTGGGAGGGAGGGAGACGCAAGAGGGAAGAGATATGGGAACATATGTATATGTATAACTGATTCACTTTGTTATAAAGCAGAAGCTAACACATCATTGTAACGCAATTATACTCCAACAAAGATGTTAAAAAAAAAAAGAGTAGACCACTAGGCCTCAGTCTAATTGTCTTTCATAAGCGTAGGAGAAAACTTTTTATTGAAGTACAGTGGATTTACCATGTTGTGTTAGTTTCAGGTGTACAGCAAAGTGATTCAGTTTTATATATATATAAGTTAAATATATAAATATATATATATATTCTGTTTCAGATTCTTTTCCCTTATAGGTTATTACAAGATATTGCATATAATTTCCTATGCTATACAGTAGGTCTTTGTTGTTTGTTTTATACATAGTAGTGTGTATATGTTAATGCTAAAATCCTAATTTATCCCTCCGCCCCTTCCCTTTTGGTAACCATAGGTTTTTTCTATGTCTGTGAGTCTATTTCTGTTTTGTAAGTAAGTTCATTTAATCACAGCTTAAGTGACTAGAGAAATCAAAGAACCACATAAATGCTTATACACAGGATAATCATTAAAATACGCCCTTAAGAGCAAGGGCTGGGGAGAGAATAAAAATGACCCTGATGTACTGAGAAGGGGACTGGATTGACCCCAACGTGAGTCAGGAAACAACCGAATCCCTGCCTGATGAAAAGGAAGAGAAAGGAAAGATATTGGAATGGCAATGTTAGTATCTGGAAGAAAGTACGGGGGACTGTGCTTTTCTCATCATAAGGAATATGCAAAGGACATCAAAGAGCTGCTGCTTTTCTAAGGGAGGAAAGAGCAGCAGCAGAAGAATGGCAGGAGACTGGGTGACAGAGAGGAAGGGCCAGCGCCGTGGGCCCGGGGGTGTGGGGCGGTGAGGAGGCCAGGCACCCCTGGAGGTGCTTCGCCCAGGCCTTCAGGTCAGGAGGGCGACCTTTCTGAACACGTGGCATCAATAACACGGGCTGGACCCATCGCTGGACTAAGAAAGGCAGAGTCAGAACTCGCGGGTCAGGTTCCTCAAAAATATATATCTTCATCTCTATTTTGCTGAGTTTTTAAAACTATATCTGCTTGTGTAAGTTAGAAGATTAATGAGAGCAATTAGTATTTTTTAGTTTCACCCTGAGCCTGGCTGTCAGAAATAAGAAGAATACAAGTTATCGGGAAAGCATTCCACAGCCCAGGCACCTGACACCACCCTGGAGCATTGATTCTCTGAGGTTGCCATTCCGAGCTTGGAGCATCCATTATTCGCAGGATGGGCAGCCTGGAAGATCAAGTGCACTCTCTGGCCAGCTTCTCTGAGCTGCCCTGGGCACCGTAAGAGTAATTATAATAACATGGACCTGCTCACATTATGATCAAACAATCAGTTAATCAATACTAAAAACAGATCCATATCAAAAATTTCCAATTCTCACATCTGGCTGTTGTAGTAAAATCCACTGGAAAATGAACACCCTTAAATCTAAATGCAAAGGGTTAATTCTAAAGAAATGATTCAGTCCCTACATCAATCATATGTGTACATGGACCAGGCCCTTTTTCTCCATTAAGCATAAAAAGGGGTAAAAGATCTATGTTCTTTCTCTGGATTTATGCAAGGCCCGGCTGTCTATATGGCCAAAGCCAGAAAGGAAATACAGGGAAGAAGATGAACATACTTTTGGACCCAAAGAACAAATGTTCAACAGGAAATGCGTTGAACCCTCCTCTGAGCTCCTACAGAACTCTGTCCCTCCCGGGGGACAGATGGTCATCTCCACCTTAAATCATTTTTATTTATGTTCATACCTCAGCTCTCCTACTTACTTTGGAAGCTCTTCACGAGCAGGACTGCATTTTAATACAGCATCTGAATAACTCATGTCTGCCGTGGGCTCTACACGTTCCTACAACGCCCTCAGATGCACGACCTCCCTTGGTCTACTGTCAGGCAGGTGCATGAGAACATTTTCCTCACTTCATATACAACGACACTGGGACAAGAAAATCTAACTGACTGGAAGGTCACGTGGCTGTCAGCTTAAGTCCAGAGTCAGGAATCACACACGTCAGTCTAGACTCCCACACCAGGCCTCTTTCCTCACACCAAGCTTTTCCTCCTCACCCACACGCCACGCCAGACGCCGGTGATCAGCGCATCACGGGAAGGATGTCTGGAGAGAAGAACAAAGGAGCAGAAACACACGGCGGCTGATAACCCCTGGAACACTGTTGCCAGATGCGTGAAGTCTCTGATCTGTTCACCAGCATTAGAGAGTCAGGTCGCACTGCCATTCAGAGAGGGAACAAAACAAGGTAGGTGTGTGTGTGTGTGTGTGTGTGTGTGTGTGTGTGTGTGCGTACGCTCACGCATGTAGAGCACTTTAGTGGACAAAGTGATACGATGAGATGTTGCAGTGGGGTGGGCCCTCGGAGGCCATCTCTTCCAGGGTTGCCGGAGGGTCCTCAGGCTGGAAAGCCTGAGGCTGTTGGGATGCTTTTGGCAAAGTGACCTTCTCTTCACCCATGCCCAGAATAGGAACTTTGGGGAAGTGATGTCTTGGCCGAATTATTAGCACCGGGTAAGCGGGCAGACGGAAAGGCAGAAGCTCCTGTGTGCAGAGGGGCAAGAGGTCACAAATGATCCAAAGAAAGGCAAAGGTGGTGTCTTGGATAAGCACCCCTAGAAGCAGAGCCTCCAATGACAATTCCCATGCAAGTCAGGGCTCTTAGGAGAACATCTGAGGGAGTGAGGGAGCTGTGATGGGGCAGAGGGAAAAGCAGTGAAGATGTGGGTCAGGGCAAGTCAGCCTGACCCACCAGGAGCTCTGCAGCCTGAATCGCTCCTCAGAGGCTGTCCTGCACACAGACCAGGGGACTGCGCGGGCCCAGCTCTGTGTCAGCCAGGCATCGGCCAAGCGCTGCCCCCGGGAATGGGGGCCACCACCTCCCAGGCCTCTTTGGGTGAGGCAGGTGTCATCAGCCAGGGGCAATGCTACAGGGGAGGGGGCGGATGTGAGGAGCTGGCAGCCCCTGGAGGATGGGCACACAGTGTGCCCTGTGAAGGGGACCTGGGGGCACACTAACAGCACCTGCTACAGGCAGCTTCTCACTCCTAGAAGAATCTGCATTCCACATCGGTGGCCTAATTCACAGGCAGATGCCCTCTCATGGGGAATTTGGGCAGCCTGGAGGAGCCAACCTTCTGCCTAGAAACGTGCTGTGTCACTTCCGACTGTATAAAACCATATACCTAAGTTTCTGTACTCTACCTTTAAGGAAGCTTTCTATCCTTTAACTATGTATGTTGGTGTCTTTTGGTCCATCACTGTCACATGATGACAATGCACGCAAAAGACTCCACGGATCTGCTTCCCTCCACCCCAGTGGCTATTTGTACGTCTCAGGGAAAGTGGGTTCGGTAACCTCCAAAGGAAGCCCAGTCTATTTGGGTATTAAGTACAGTAAGTCCCCTACATACAAACGAGTTCTGTTCTGAGAGCGCGTTCGTAAGTCCACCAAAGTTAGCCTAGGTACCCTACTAACGCAATCAGCTATATACCGCTGCTTTTACGCTTGCTTCCAGACATCCTGGGCTTAAAATAAAGATACTGTACTATTGTACTCTCTACAGCACTGTACAGTACAGCATACAAAAGCACAACCACTCGTAGAGGATGCATGCACGTGACAGTGTACACCAGACACGTGATCTAACTTACGTGATGGGACATGCGAATGCACGTTCGCATCTTTGAAAGTTCACAACTTGAAGGTTTGTATGTAGGGGCTTACTGTACATGTTAGTGATTACTTCCTAAATTTACACAAAAATCTATTTCCTTCTAACTTCCATTCACCAAAGTCATGGAAAGGAAGTTCTAATCCTTAGATAACTTCTCTTCCACAGGCAAAAGATCCACGCGAAGATTATTCCACAATATTGTATGTGATGTCAAGTCTGCTCACCCATCTGGTTCCTGCCCATTGGAGAAATTCCAGTTTGTCTCTGACCCCATAAAGAGGTGTCCAGAACTACCCAACCCTGCAGCAGTGGTGTGACCCACATATGCAATGGAGGACTATTCTTCTTGCTCTGTACTCAGCAGTTCAATTAATAGAGTTTTTAAAATTAACTTCATGATTCAAGCAGGCCCCATTACGTGCCCCAGTGTACCACTGATTTGTGCCAACTTGTAAACAACTCATCTAAATATTTTTGCATATGCTGTCTGTCTCACCCCATCCCTAGTTTCTAGATAGATTTTTTTAAATTTAACTATAGGCTTTTACACCTACTCAACTACAGTTTATCTTGTTAGATAAACATCATCATTTCAACCTGAAATGATCTCTTTGGATCCTAATTCTGTTACTCAAAGTATGTGCTATGTTTCTAGGCTTCATGTCAACCCCAACTTTGATAAATATGTAATCTATATCCTCACTAAAATTATTGATATAAAACAACACCTTGATAGGGCCGGGGGGGGCGGATTCTCATAGCCCACCGTTAGTGACTACCCTCCCAGGAGCCACTGTCGTTCTCCCACAACTTAATTCACGCTTGTTCCCAGACCCAGTCTAAATTTGGCAATGAGTTTACTCTTTCAGCTCTGTATTCTGATATGCTGAGTTTTGAAGAATGTAAAATAATTTTCAATAAAATATCTGCACTTACATTCATTTAATAGAATATAAAAACAGAATATGAAGCTGGTAATAGTTTTATGAATAAAAAGAATCCAAGGAGACAAAGGCCAGATACAGCATATGATTTCAGAATTTAAAAATTGTTTTCTCCCATTGAGAAGAGGATGACAAGTCTAGAGACACCCAATGGGAGCCCTGGATGGGGACACATGGAATGCCCCTGTCCTAAGGAAAACAGGTGACAAGGCTAACTGCATTATTTCTCTATTGTTGCACGGCAAATTACCACCAGTTGAGTAGCTTAAAGCAACGCGATTTATTATCCATGGGTCAGGTTAGCTCAGGCCCCTGCTCGGATCTCATCAGGATGAAATCAAGGTGTTGCCTGAGGCTGCAAACATCTGAGGTTTGGGGTCCCCTTCCAAGTGCACTGGCTATTGGGGCAATTCAGTTCCTTGCGTTGCAAAACCGAGGTTTGCATTTTCCTACCTGCCTGCCAGCTGCGGGCCGCTCTCACCTCCTATAGTGCCCGCTGCCCTCCCCTGCCGTGCGGCCACAATACGGCAGTTCGCTTCTTCAAGGCCAGCAGCAGAATCTCTCTCTGCATTCTGCTAAAATGGAGTCTTGTGTAAAGTAGTTAAGCGAGGGACAATCCCATAATGTGCCCAGGTCCTGTTCACGGCGAAGAAAGGGGATCACAGGGGGCGGGGCGTGCACAGGGGGCGGGGCGTGGGAATCGTCTCCGACTCCCACCTCTCCCAGCGATTAACACGGGGAAGCACAGGGAAGGTCCGGAGCAGGAAAGAGGGCTGGAGAGGCCCTCTGTGCCCTGCCCTGGAGTTTGAACTTTATCCCAAAAGCAGTGGAGGCGGATTGAGGGATGCCTCTCCCTTTGGGGAGGTGCAGGAACATGTTGCAAGTCGCAGAGGTTAGGAAAGCATTCTAGGAAGTACAGCACTCCAGGACAGTATCATGGAATGAACCAAGGCAAGACACGTAAAGCACAGTATCATCTACATACACACCTGAATCACGTGTTGATAATTTACCCCCTCACTTGCCTATGTGACACCTTGAGAAAGGTATGCTACGCTTTGCTCTGCTGCGGCTAGGATGAGGTGTATATACCCTTCACACACCAGACAGAAAAAAACAAAAATATTTTGCATCACTAGAGAGCCTTCTCCAAACAGAAGCATCCTAACACTAATCCCTAAAATTTTTTTTAAAAAAAAATTTTTTTTAAACACTTGAGCCTATTCCTTTAAATTGCTGCCCCCCCCCCAAGAAAACACATTTAAAAACAGAAATAAAGTCACAGATGTAGAAAACAAATCTGTGGTTACCAGCGGGGGGAAAGGGGAGGGAGGGATAAATTGGGAGACTGGGATTGACATATACATGCTATTGCATACAAAATAGATAACTAATAAGGACCTGCTGTATAGCACAAGGAACTCTGCTCAGTCCTCTGTAATGACCTATATGGGAAAAGAATCTAAAACAGAATGGATATATGTATATGTGTAACTGAATCACTTTGCTGGACACCTGAAACTAACACAACATTGTAAATCAACTATACTCCAATAAAAAAGAAAAAAGAAAACACGTTTATCTCTGACTTTTGGACAGCTATCAGCAGACATGTGAGGACCCACACAGATGGGATAAGCACGTGAGGAACTGCTGTTTCTCCACCAATTTGGATTTTGAACAGATTAACTATAGTTTCATGGTCTGTTTCCTTTTCTTTTCTTTTCTTTAAATACCTGCTGTATCCTTTATTCAAATTGTCTGGTTCTTCTAAAGGCTGGACACTCCTCCAAACATTACAAATAAAAACACATTATGTTCCAACTGTCTTTGAGTTTTCCATTCACAACTCTGTCTATACACTGTAACCTCGAGGACAATCACAATGTTTATTCTAAAATATAATAATGACAAGAGCTAACTGAAAGCTACACACTACATGCCAGGGACTGTTCTCAGAGCTTCATATCCTCACACTCAGATGAGGAAACTATGGCACAGAAAGTTTAAGTAACTTGGAGATTACATAGGTTATTAGTGGTGGAGCTTGGCTGTGAACCCAGGCAGAATGGTCTGCCTCAGTTCCCAGCCTTGCAGTGAAAACAAATGCCAAATACTCTGTGAAAGGGTTCCTTGGACGTACTCAGTAAATGGTCACTGACCACCAATGACTACTTTTGAGGTGGCAGAGTCAAAAGTATATAAAAATTAAAGTCTAATCACTGTAAGATTATGTTACAGACGTGAGGGGCACAAAAAACAGTAGGATCAATAAATCCAAGAGGTAGTTCTTAAAAATAAGTCAAACCTCAGAATTATACAATAAACCAAGAAAAAGAGAGAGAAACACAGATATTAAAATTTGAGAAATTATGAGTGAATACTGTGCTCAAATCCATGCTTATTATTTTAAAAATACTAAGATAATCTTTAGCTATAATTTGAATCACTGAAATGCACAAGCATAAACAGACACATTGAATAGACCAAGTGATTAGAGAAAACAAACAACTACAAATTTATAAATAATCTAAAAAGTTGTAAAAGCATTATCTCGTTCAAAAAATAATCCAGGCATAGAAACTTCCACAGGGAACTTCTTTCACATTCTCAAGGGAAATATAATTCCCATAGGTCCCAATCACAGAAAAAGATTAAAAAATTCCTACTCATTATATGAAGTTATTTTGATGTCAAAACTAAATAGCATAAAAATTCAACTAAAGACAAAATTATTATAAAAGTTGATGCAATAATCTGAAACAAACATTGAATACAGCAGTGAGTTAAGAAAACATTTCATCATGACCAAGTAGGTCCAAGAAGAAAAAGATAAGTAAATACTAGGAAGTTTTATATTATAGTACACTATTTTAATAGATCAAAGGCAAAAATTACACAATAATTTTCAAAAACATGATACTCTGTATCAAGTCTGGTGAATTGCAAGCAATTCTCATTGGATACTCACAATAACCTTATAAGATACTTATATTCTTAACCTCATAGAACAATGTAAGAAACTGAAATTGGAAGCCAACAAATAACTCACTCAGTGACATACAATTTAAGAGGAAGAGGTGTAAGTTGAGCCCGGGTCTGCCTGGCCATAAATCCTACGATCTGACTTCCACATTATGTTCTCATTATAGAGGATAATTTACCAAAATAATCAAAAGGCATTTTATAACATTTCAAAACCCCTTTTTGATTAAAAATACTCTCAGCATATTAGGAATGCAATGAAATTTCTTTAACATGGTTGGAAAAACCTACGCTAGCTGTTAAAATCAAAAACAAGATAAGAATATCATTAAATATATTTTAAATTACTGTGGAAATTTGGGCTAATGCTATAAGACGTAATTCTGGAATAAGAAGTATCCTCTTTAGGGACGGTGGGAGGGAGGCTCAAGAGGGAGGGGACATACAGCTGATTCACTTTGTTGTACAGCAGAAACTAACACAACATTGTAAAGCAATGATACTCCAATAAACATGTTAAAAAAAAAAAAGAAGTATCCTCTTTAGAAAGGCATTAGAATCATTATTTGCTGTAATATGACTGTACTAAGAAAACTCAGAAGAACTAGGTGAAAAAATGATTATCAGTAATAAACAGAATCAAAACCAATATAGAAAAACCAATAACTTTCACCAAACTCATTGATGAGCTCTAGCAGTTTTCTGGTTGTGTCTTTATGATTCTCTATGTATAATATCATGTCATCTGCAAATAGTGACAGTTTTACTTCTTCCTTTGCAATTTGGATTCCTTTTATTTCTTTTTCTTAGGCACAGCAAAGGAAACCATAAACAAAACAAAAAGACAACCTACAGAATGGGAAAAAATATTTGCAAATGATGCAACTTGACAAGGTATTAATTTCCAAAATATACAAACAGCTTATACAGCTCACTATCAAAAAAACAAACAACTCAATTGAAAACTGGGCAGAAGACCTAAATAGACATTTCTCCAAAGAAGACATACAGATGGCCAAAAAGCACATGAAGAGACACTCAACATCACTAATTATTAGAGAGATGTAAATAAAAACTACAATGAGTTATCACCTCACACTGGTCAGAACGGCCATCATCAAAATATCTACAAACAATAAATGCTGGAGAGGGTGTGGAGAATAGGGAACCCTCTTGCACTGTTGGTGGGAATGTAAATTAATACAGCCACTATGGAGAACAGTATGGAGGTTCCTTAAAAAACTAAAAATAGAGTTACCCAAAATAGTGCAATCCCACTCCTGGGCATATATCTGGAGGAAACTCTAATTCGAAAAGATACATGCACCCCAATGTTCACTGCAGCACTATTTACAATAGCCAAGACATGGAAGCAACATAAATGTTCATTGACAGATGAATGGATAAAGAAGATGTCATACACACACACACACACACACACACACACACACACACACACACACACTGGAATATTACTCATCCATAAAAAAGAATGAAATAATGCCATTTGCAGCAACATGGATGGACCTACAGATTATAATACTAAGTGAAGTAAGTCAGAGAAAGACAAATATCATATGATACCACTTATATGTGGAATCTAAAAAAATGATACAAAGGAATTTATTTATAAAACAGAAATAGACTCACAGACATAGAAAACAAACTTACAGTTACCAATGGGGAAAGGGCATGGAGGGATAAATCAGGAGTTTGGGATTAACATATACACAGTACTGTATATAAAACAGATAACCAACAAGGACCTACTGCATAGCACAGGGAACTATATTCAATATCTTGTAATAACTTATAATGGAAAAGAGTCTGAAAAAGAATATATATTTATATCTGAATCACTTTGCTGTACACCTGAAACGTAAATAACTATACCTCAATAAAAAGAAATCAACAGCTTTTATATAACAGTAACCACCAATTAGAAATCAATAGAAAAAATCCCA
The DNA here is from genome assembly GCF_003031525.2 of Neophocaena asiaeorientalis asiaeorientalis. Classification (NCBI taxonomy): domain Eukaryota; kingdom Metazoa; phylum Chordata; class Mammalia; order Artiodactyla; family Phocoenidae; genus Neophocaena; species Neophocaena asiaeorientalis. Next base: position 18,604 of record NW_020175024.1, read on the forward strand.
AATATAATTAAATTAAAAGTATATAATACCTAGGAATAACCTTAAAAATATGCAGAACTTGTGTGAAGAAACAATTTTTCTGTCACATCAAATAAGACTTGAAAAAGCAGGTGGATTATGAAATGATTAAGAATTGTAAAGATGCAAATTCTTCCAAAATAATTCATAGTTTGTACATAATTCCATGCAGATATATCAGAATTTATTTGAAAATTAATTCCAACATTCACCTTGAAGAACACTCAGATGATAGTTACTAAGGTACATTTAAAATATGGAGTAGTGAAGGGATTATGGCTTACCATATCAAAAATAGAAATGTGCCATAAAAATATAATATGGTTCTGCTACAATAACTAACAGATGGTTAAAGAAATAGAATAAAGATCCCAGATATAAAAACATATATACTAATTTAATGAAAGATAGATTTAATCACAACTCAATAAAGAATAAAGGGATTATTCAATAAATGGTGCTGAAGTAACTATCTGAATAGTTAAAAAATTATATCTCTACCTCATACAATATGTCAAACTGAATTACAGGTGGATTACACACTAACTTAAAAAATAAAATTATAAAATATTATGAAAAATATAGGTGGTTGTTTACTGGCTATTGGTCAAACAAAGAATTTCCAAACATAGAAGTAGTGGAGTACATCAGAAAGTAATATTAGATTTGACTGTAGTAATAAACATGAAAAAATTCATATATCACACAGCACAATACTCAAAATTAAAGGGCAAACAGCAAAGTAGGAAAATAATTTTCAGAGATGTGACATACAAAGGATCTTTTTTTCTTTGTGCATTTTTTTAAATATCTTTACTGGAGTATAATTGCTTTACAATGGTGTGTTAGTTTCTGCTTTATAACAAAATGAATCAGCTATACATATACATATATCCCCGTAGCCCCTCCCTCTTGCGTAGCCCCTCCCTCTTGCGTAGCCCCTCCCTCTTGCGTCTCTCTCCTACCCTCCCTATCCCCCCTCTAGGTGGTCACAAAGCACCAAGCTGATCTCCCTGTGCTATGCGGCTGCTTCCCACTAGCTATCTGTTTTACGTTTAGTAGTGTATATATGTCCATGCCACTCTCTCATTTCGTCCCAGCTTACCCTTCCCCCTCCGTGTGTCCTCAAGTCCATTCTCTATGTCTGTGTCTTTATTCCTGTACGGCCCCTAGGTTCTTCAGAACCTTTTTTTTTTAGATTCCATATATATGTGTTAGCATACGGTATTTGTTTTTCTCTTTCTGACTTACTTCACTCTGTAGGACAGACTCTAGGTCCATCCACCTCAGTACAAATAACTCAATTTCGTTTCTTTTTATGGCTGAGTAATATTCCATTGTATATATGTGCCACATCTTCTTTATCCATTCATCTGTAGATGGACACTTAGGTTGCTTTCATGTCCCAGCTATTGTAAATAGAGCTGCAATGAACATTGTGGTACATGACTCAAAGGATCTTTAATAGGAAGCTCTAATGAAAATATTAACATCTCGATGGATAAATGGGCAAAGAACATGGATCAAAAGGTCACAAAAGAGGGCTTCCCTGGTGGCGCAGTGGTTGAGAGTCTGCCTGCTGATGCAGGGGACACAGGTTTGTGCCCCGGTCCAGGAGAATCTCGCATGCTGCGGAGCGGCTGGGCCCGTGGCCCATGGCCGCTGAGCCTGCGCGTCCGGGGCCTGTGCTCTGCAACGGGAGAGGCCACAACAGTGAGAGGCCCGCGTACCGCGGAGAAAAGAAAGAAAAAAAAAAAGGTCGCAAAAGAATTGCTATAAATGTCCAAGAAACATTCAAAAAATTTTTAAATGATTAATACTTATTGCTGCTAATGTGTGGGGCTGAAAACACTCTCATACAGTGCCAGAGTGTAAATGAATACCATTGACCATGTCTAAGAAGAAGTATAAAATTGTTCAGGTCCTTTGACTTCATCTACTATCATGTAGAAGCAACTAAGAAGATGGCAAAAGATGAATGCAAAGCACGAATGTTCAACTACAGTTATACACCCCAAAGTACAATATATGCAGTCATTAATTAATCATGTTTTGAAAACGATTTAATGCCACGAGGAGATGCTCCCAGTCAAGTGAACATAAGTAAGACACAAAAGTATATCTAGACCACGGTCCTGATTCTAAAATGTAACAATATATACGGTTAGAAAATTGAAAGAAAATATACCAAAATGTTACAGGGCCTATCTCTGAGCATTAGACTAGGCAATATTTATTTTCTACAATAAACATCAGAATAAAATTTATTTCTGAAAGAATAAAAATAAAAACAATGATTGACAAGAAAAACAAGAAGCCAGACACATTGGACATAGCCTTCTACGGAAATGAAGAAGACTGCCTTTTCTGTCCCTCTGATGTTACTGTACTATCTTAGGGACATCGTGGAGTGTCTCATAAGACACCTCCTCTTCTCAAAGGCATCTCAGAACCATCTCTCCGTCAGACCTGGCTAATTCCTTCTCTGCTCCTTCCACTCTGGCCTTCTCCCACTCGACTCTGCCAACCTCCTTCTTCCTCCCACTTAAAGTCTGACCACAGCAAAACAATCCCAACACAGGAGGCAGGTCTGGAGGGAGGTCAGCGTGCTGAGTGATTATTGAGGGAATGATGTGTGTTTCTGCAGCAATGCATTCCGCCTCTGTGGAATCATCATTTCATAACACTAACCACATTGGGAAGACTTTTCTCAAAAAAACCTACACTCTTCAAAATTCTTGCAAAACCCACTTGCCATGATGATGCCAGAAGTCCGTGCTTCCTTTACCAGCATAATTCAGGGAGCTTTCCTAAAATCATTTAATTCCGTCTCTTAACGGTATTCACCAAATGTTTACTGGGTACCACCTAGGTTCTGGGACATAGAATGTGGGTATGGGAGGTTGAATAAGGGTCCCCAGAGTTGCCCACACCCGAATCCTGGAACATGCGAAAATGTTACATTACATGGCAAAGGGATTTTACAGATATGATTAAGGTAAGGATCTTGAGATGGAGAGGTCTGATACAATCACCGGGGTCTTTATAAGGAAAAGAGGCAGGAGAATCAAGAGAAGGAGCAGTGATGAAAGATGCAGAGGTCGGGGTGATGCAAGGCCATGACTCAAGGAATATGGCAGCCTCTAAGAGCTGGAAAAGGTATGGAAACAGATTCTTCCTTATATCCTCCAGAAGGAACAGAACCTGGCTGACCTATTTTGAACTTTTATTTCCAGAACTATAAGATAATAAATTTGTTGTTTTAAGCTACTGAATTGGTGGTAATTTGTTACAACAGAAACAGCAAATGAATACAGTGGGATTCAATGAACTCTAGAGCCTTCCTTTATGCCGCCATACTGAACACTTACTGCCATTAAAGCAGTTCTTGTTTTTGCCAGAATTTCCCAAAGTGTGTTACAGTGAATGCAAGTCCTACAAGCTATTCCACAATTTCTAAAGAGTTCTCTAGTTAGACAAATATCCTGTATCACCCTTTCGGAAATTCACAGTGTGCTTTGGCATCTTAAAGACTGAGTAATCTTTTTCACTTTGATTAATCCAGAATTTTCCAAACTTACTTGGCCATAGAAGCTTTTCAACATCTATTTACATCAACATCATTAATGGCAACAAATTGCTTTGCAACCCTGAGCCTTAGGCCATAGGGATGAATCCACTGTTTAACCTACTTCCTATAATTTAAACAAGTTTAACAAACTGGTAAACTCTATGAATCTCTATGACACTTGAAACATACTGTATTTTTAGCTATCCTCGTAGGTGGCATTTTTATCTCACCGAACAGGAAATTAAGTTCCCAGAGGGCAGGTGTACATCTTTACAAACCCATCTTCTGTAGCATCTTCCCTCAGGGAGCTCATATTCCAGTTGATGGGACAGGCACACATTCATATGAAAAAAGACATTTCGGGAAGGCAAATAGAGGACTTTTGTTACCTAACTTGACGTAAGCCAGAGTATACAGCTACAGTCTCCGCCCTCACTGCCATGGCCTCTTTCTCCCCTCCATCGTTTCCCTCTCCTGCTCTTAATCAAAGTCTGAAGTCTTGATGGTGATATTTCTTTGATTTATAAATTATCGTAGTGGTACAGCTGGATCTTTGGGGTCATCACTCCACCACGTAACAATATTGTTAGAGTATTAGTTACTCCCCTATTTTCCAAAAGGGAATAAGTAATAGTTCAGCCTACACTACATTCTTTTCTAGTCCAGCTGCAAATGACTGATACTGTTGTTATCCTTGCAAAGTATTTTTTTGGCAACTTTCCAGTCTCCCATCATTACAGGGAACACAACTATGCAAACACTGCTTCAGTTTTTATAAGAAATCAAGTAATTTTAAAACAAAAGTATAAGAAAACATCAGCAACACGTATTTTAATGATAAAATTAGCATAGCACCCCCTTTCCAATCAATTTTCAACTCGAATCAATGGAATTTCTAAGAACTACATATTTATTTTTTAAATTCAAGTAGGAAAACAATCTGAGGCATTTAATAAATGTTATAAATTATAATACATCACCATGAGAAAATCCATCAACTCTTTTTATGTATTACTGAATATTCTATACAATCCACCATCCTGTAACAATTAACTAAGTTTAGCCAGAAGAATAAAGCTAACTCCTGAACTTGAAACGATTTCAACAACACAGACAGGTCTAAGTACAGCTGCAGTAAACCTAGGGAGAGAGCTTTCTCATGCCATGCCCTTCTTTGCAGTAATGGGGAAGGTTTGATGCCAGAGGGAGTATGTTTTGTTTTATCTTGTCCTGTTAATGTATTAATTCCAAGTTCATTATCAGCTGTTATGACACAGGGATATCTTTACTTCTTCTGATTTACTTCTACTTATCCTGTGTATAATCAGTGATGCCATGACCCTCCTCTTAGGGTGAACCATGGCCATCACCCCTAATGTAAGTTTCAAGTCCTAGGCACCACACATCTAAGGACCAAGCCCTGGAGGGGAAGGGATGGGTGGGGACTGGATGATGAATCACCAATGAAAGCCAAGAGTCTGATCACGTTTGTGCTTAGAATTTGTCAGTGGTCAGTGCTCTGCAAACAGGAGATGTGGAAAGAAGGATTCTATTCAGTGGTCACCTAAGGGTGTCTCAGGATTTTGAACTGTGAAGACACAAGTAGTTGCTTCTTGGTGCCCAAGAAGATTGCTACAGGTTTCAAGGAAAGAGCGTATTTGTCATCAAAATTACTTCATTCAAAGACAAATACCATATGATATCACTTATATGTGGAACCTAAAAAAAAGGATACTAATAAACTTATTTACAAAACAGAAACAGAGTCACAGACTCAGAAAACAAACTAATGGTTACCAAAGGGGAAGGAGGGGTATAAATTAGGAGTTTGGGATTAGCAGATACACACTCCTATATATAAAATAGATAAACAAGGTCCTACTGTACAGCACAGGGAAGTATATTCAGTATTCTGTAATAACCTATAATGAAAAAGAATCTGAAAAAGAATGGATATATGTATACATATAGCTGAATCACATTGCTGTATGCCAGAAACTAACACAACATTGTAAATCAACTATACTTCAATTAAAAAAAATTTTAATTAAAAAAAAAAAACATGACAATATGCAGAGGACACCCCCGAATACCACTTCATGATTCCCTGAGTCTTCTTCAACTGGAAGTAACTAGTATCCAGATTTTGGATTAAAAATTCCATATTCTAGTATTTAATTTTATATTTAAACTTTATAAAAACTGTATGTTTGCCATAACCTTCTGCAACTTACTTTCTCATTGAAATTAGCTTTTTAAAGATTCACTTATATTATATAATTCTCCATATCAACTGTACTTCAATTAAAAAAATAAATTAAAAAGAGACTACTTCATTCAGTAAGCAGTTCTTAAGTACCTCTTAGACCCCAGCCACAGAGCCACAGGGAAACTACACCTGCCTGCTGGTTGGGTGAGTTTCACTGAAGAGTAGGAGAATCAGCTTGAAGCATAGAAAGCCAGTAAATCATTCAGACAACGCAAACGGGACAGAGATAGGTCAGAGGCAAGATGGATTAGTCAAGTCTCTTTCAGTGAAAAGAAACAGAACCCCAATTTTCAAACACTAATCAGAAAAGGAACTTTAATGGAAGGGTACTGAGGCGTCCTCGCAGTCTGAGGAAGGGCAGCACTTCCCAGACACCCACAGGGTCTCCATCGTTCATCTCTACTTGTCCTTGTCTCCTTCTCTCTTTCCAGAGTCATATATGTTTTCCATAAACATGGCCAATCACAGCATGGCTCCTACCAGCTCTAGCAAAGTTCCACCCCATCATCCCTCATCATGCAAACAGCAGAACTTTAGTGTCCAAACACGCACATTAACTGTGCTTCTGTCACGGTGATTTTGGGTTCAATCAAATAAGTGTTCATACTCTTTGTAAAGGTGCCTTGATTTCTGTTGGACAGATTTTCTTTCTTAGAGATATAAAGGCATTTATAACATACCATGATTAAAACCATGCAGATAAAAATATGTGCAAGCAAAAGAGACTGGAGGGAAAGACTAAAATTCTAAATTATATTTAAGAGATGGATTTTCTAGTGTCTTTTCTCCAAGTGTTTTGTAATATGACTATTTTAATAATGAAAAATTTTTTATTTAAAAATTATTTTATATTTTTGTAAATGCTTAAAGTGTGTCTAATTCTAAGACATGACTAATGTAATCTTTATTTTGGTGACTAAAAATAGCAATTTTTAAAACAATATCTTTTCTTTCTAAAACAATGGAAAAGATGTATCTTTTCATATGTATAATAAAATAGAAAATCACTATTAATTGTGAATGTCTTAGGACGTTGAGAACTTAAGGAAAATCAAGTTAATACTTTCACAATCTAATTTCAGTGATCACCAACAAAGGAGTATAACCTAATAGCTACAAAAAACCCCAGACTTGAATACGTGAAATAATCAGCATAACCACATACAAACACAAGTCAGGGGTTAAAATGCTGTTACAAAATTCTTTAAAAACTGTTCATTAGTCAAATATTTTTCAGCCTTAAAAAGGAAAGAAATTCTGACATACACTACAACATGGATGCACCTTGAGGACATGATGCTAAGTGAAATAAGTCAGTCACAAAAAGCAAATACCATATGATTCCACTTATATGAGGTACTGGAGTAGTAAATTCATAGAGACTGAAAGTAGAATGATGGTGGTCAGGGGCTGGCAGGAGGGGAAATGGGGAGTTACTGTTTAATGGGGACAGAGTTTCAGTTTTGCAAGACGGATAATTCTGGAGATGGATGGTGGTGATTGTTGCACCATGTAAACGTACTTAATACCCCACTGAACTGTATACTTAAAAATGGTTAAGATAGGGGAAAAAAAGTTTCCCTTAGAAAAACTGTTACTGATTAACTCTGAGAAAGGCAATAAATACTCCCCAAGGAGATTAAAGAATGAAATTTACAATGTTAATAATATTAATGATCACCTTGGATAATCCATATAAACAATTTTCCAGAGACAATTGTTACCAATTAGGAAAGCTAAAATACACAGATAAGCAGGCCTTTCCCTGGCTTGTTCCATCAGATACAGAAGCAGCCTTAAGAGATGTATCTTTATGAAAATAGACTTGGTTACCTCCCATCTTGCAAGGGCCACCACCTGGAATTTCATTTCCTGAACTGACACACACCCCATTAAGTATCTGCCATGAGATTGCAAAACATACAAGAGGGCTTCACTGGTGGCGCAGTGGTTGGGAATCTGCCTGCCGATGCAGAGGACACGGGTTCGAGCCCTGGTCTGGGAAGATCCCACATGCCGCGGAGCAACTAGGCCCGTGAGCCACAACTACTGAGCCTGCGCCTCTGGAGCCTGTGCTCCACAACGGGAGAGGCCGCGACAGTGAGAGGCCCACGCACCGCAATGAAGAGTGGCCCCCGCTCGCCGCAACTGGAGAAAGCCCTCACACAGAAACGAAGACCCCACACAGACAAAAATAAATAAATTTATTTTTTTAAAAAAACAAAACACACAAGAAACAAAAATCTTAGTCTTTGAACGTTTACGACAAATTCAGGTTGTTTGACTACATGTGTATTCAGATGGTCAAAAGTTAGCATGTCCTATAGAGAACAGCCCGGTGGTTGCCAAGAGGGAGGGGTGGGGGAAGGATGGATTGGGCGTTTGGGATTAGCAGATGCAAAGTATTATATATAGGATGGGTAAACAACAAGGTCCTACTGCACAGCACAGAGAACTATATTCAATATCCTGTGATAAACCATAATGGAAAAGAATATGAAAAAGAATATATATATGTATAACTGAGTCACTCTGCTGTACACCAGAAATTAACACAACATCATAAATCACAAAATGGTAAAATACTTTAATTTTTTTTAAAGTTCTGAAAAAAAAAAAAAAAGAGCAAGTCCTGGGGACAGCATGTAGATTCAAATAGAGGAAAGTCCTTCCAGAGAAGACGAGACCTGGGCTGGCTCTGGAGGAGGGAGAATGCAGCCTGGCAGGTGACAAGGAAGGGCCACGTGCCACCAGTTAAAAATAAATGACAGAGGAGCCCACACAAAGGCTAGGGAGGGACGAACGTGGAGAATGGCAAACCGACCAGCCAAATTAAGGTCAAGGGCAGACATAAGGCAGGAGGGAGTGAGAGAAGGAATGGCCTGAGTGTGCAGGCGCAGGCCCAACTCTGAATTTAGTAGAAGACGGTGGTGGGAAGGCACCTGGCTAGTTAGAGGGGGACAAAGCAGTGATTGCAAAGCCGGTCAATGAAAAGCAAAGGTAGGTCCAGGAGAAACCAAAAGGTCTTTAGAAATGAGGGTTTCCCATTCTTGAACGCAAGCTACTTACAGACGTGTTTCAGTAGAAGCATGGCGAACACCGTATATACCAGTTATAAGGAATTTTCCATTCTGAAACTGCTCCCAGCTATTTTCATGGGTTCACATATGCAGGACCCATTTCTGAAACCAGGGCAGGCCACCGTCACGTTAAAATTCAGCATGCCGTACCACTGCCATTTACCATTCCCTGGAACAGGCCATGGCTGATGGACAGAAATGGGCTTTTCCACAGGAAATTCCCAGGACCAAGTAAACCCACACTGGAGAACAGCACGGGAGAAAACATGGCAGCCCTATATTTTAGCTCAGCAGTGTAAGTAGCTAAATTATTCTGCCTGCTTATTAATAGATCAATGTTAGTCCAACAGCTCCAACTTGCAGTGGAATTTTTGACAGTCTCTCCTGAAAACTGAATGTCAGGTTAATGGTTTTCTGCACAATACCTGTCCACAAATTCTGTGACTATTCACATTTGGTTTAGAGACATAAGTGAAGATTTTTCAAAATAGGGTAGGCAGTTTAAAGAATATTAGCCTTACCTTTTAGCTAAATGCTACACATATGAGAATACCTAAACTCAGTGGAGGCAATATACATATTGGTGAGACTTTCCTCCTACATGCTAGTTTTAGTAACTACTGTAACTATGGGGCAAAAGAGAAGATGACCTTAAATGAAAAGTAGGAGGTTAAGAAAAGATACTAACTTGGCTTTCAAGTTCTTAGTGGGACTAATTGCTTTGACTTAAAACTAATAGTTATAGAGACAGAAATAAGATAATCTAAGCACTCAAGTGGACATGAGAAGAATAAATGAGCAAAGAAAAGAAGGGAGGAGGAGGGAGGGAGACAGGCAGGGAGAGAAGAGGGGAGGGAGGGAGGGAAGGATGAAATTAGACCCCCTTGAACAAAGTATCACAACTTAATTATTTAATATTCTTACTTAGACAATTGAAAATCTTGTTTAACTCTTTAAGAAATAAAACTTCCATGGGTATAATGTGCAACCGTAGCTCAGGGACCATGCAATATTTACTCCTGGTCTGAAAAGTCTTTGTATTAATTCTTGATTAATAAAGACATAATACTCAAAAAACAGAGGGGCAGGTAACTGGACAGTGAGAGAGCTACACAGGTGCCTCATTTACAAATTGGCAGCCCTCACAGAAGTTCAACAGTCCCAACATTTATTCTGCTTTTGAACTTTTAATTATAAGTTTCAAAGTCTGAAAGGTACTTTATTACCCAAAAATGGCATTTTCTGCCCCCTTGTGCATCTGTGTACCTATTCTACAACTGTTCTGAAGCTATCTTGTACTCTTAAATGTGGACCCCGTGATTTACCTATGAAGTTTTTCAGTCTCAATCCATGGCAACCCTTGCACTTATTTTTCCTAAAGACTCAAAGATGCGTTTCTGAGTTACGTAATACTGAACTTCATCCTTTTGTACAAATTAAACCAGGAGTCATAAAGCAGTAGGTAAATGAAAAACTGAGTTAAAAAACACACACACACACACACACAAAAACAACTGACCAAATCTATAGCAGGCTCAGCTTTTTTTGAGAGAGAGATTAAGGTGCGTGCTGTGGACTGGTATGAAGGTCACCCAACAAAATGTTGCAATCTTAAAGTGCCATTGACATGCAGACCGTGTCCAGCAGCAGCCTGGAGCAATCCATGTGACTGTTTTCCTTTGCTCATTACTACTATCTCACCCCCAAATCATTCATACATGTACATGACGAGGGTATGTTACAGTTGCAGTAAAATATTTTTAAAGTTAGGAGAATTCTTCTCTTTAAATTGAAATAAAAATCCTTAATATAACTTTTTTAAAAGTTGCCCTCCCCGTCTCCAGCTTTTGTTAGAGGAAAAGTGACCTGAGAGCTCAAAATCCCACCATTGGTTTTTGCACGATAGATATGGGCTTTGACAAATCCGTCTTTTCATGACTCATTACCTGCCTGCTGACAGTGTTGAAATCCCCAAATTGTTTCAGTTGGAAGTTTTCTGATTTTCACAGGAAAGAGCTGAAAGCCACAAGCCACCAACGCCCGTGTACCTTGAGCTTTCTAAGTCAGTATGTCGGAAGGAAGCGCTCGTCGCAGGGCACCTCCATTCATCTCCCACCTGCTGCTGACCTGCAGTTTCCCTGTTGGCGGAGACAGCTCCTTGCAAAGCAAATAGCTCCCCTCTCTGCACGGAAAGGCTCATCTACTCAGTCCATATTGCAAGCGCGAAACTCCCTGAGAGCCATGTAGGGAGTGAGTCAGACTCAGCCGATAAGCACAGAGTTGACCTTTAAACCCCAGGCTCTAATAGAGTACGAGGATATTTCACTCCGTGTTTGCTCAAGTCCCAGGGTCACGAGGGTCTGCATTGACCGAGGTGGGGCGAACCCAGGAGCCTGGGCCCGGCTCCCGCATTGCACCTGATAGAACCCGATAGAATGGGGTAGGGGGCTGGGCTAGTGGAAGGCCCACACCCCAGTGTCACGGCTTGAACACTCTCTAGCATCTAGGGATATCATGGGAGTACACAGTCTGCTGACTGGCTCTTAGCTACCAACGTTGGAAGAAACGAGAAACAGCTTTTTCTTCTTTGCTTTCACCTTGTCATGGTGCCATACTGAGTGCTGGAGCTTGAAGCAAAAGGAGAAATTGGGAATACTTCCCCTGGCTTTATTAAAAATAGATTTTATTCATCATGGATTTATGGCATGTGTTTTGATTTTACAAAATATTGCATTAAAATAATATTTATCTTACTTACTTCGTTTTTTGGTGCCCAAAGCAAATGCCTCACTTACCTCACCCTATTCCTGGCATTGCTCTGTCACCTCACTGCTCGCACCTTCCATCTTAACCTGAAAATGGAAGCAGATCCAGGCAGGGTGGTTGTGATGCTCGCAGTTGAGATAAGAAAGGAAGAAGAGCCCAAAGCATCTCCCATGTGCCAGGTACTATGCTAGGTTACTTAGGTACATTCTTTTTGTCCTTACCTATGAGGAAGGTACACTAATCTCCAGCTGAGGAAGCAGAGGCTTCGAGAACATTCTTCTCACTTTCCTCCATCTCAGGAACTGGGCTTGCAAGCTATCTGGCACTCAAGACAGAAACCTGGGAGTTGTCCATAATCCCCCCTCTCCATCCCATTGAATCCATCACCAATACTTGTAACTGTTCATCTACATAGTAAGTGGGGGATCAAAAGATGGTCTGTTTGATGACAATCTCCACACTCTTTTTGCTTTATCTGCCCCCTCTCCAAGGAAAGTCAGGATCACTGCATTGTTTTAATAGCCAAGTCCTGCACTGGCCAGTCGAGGAAGAGGTTAAATTATTTCCAAGTGCTGACTGTTTTACAAATTTACTCAGTACAAGTGAGTGTGATCTTGAATGTAAGCTCTATCTCTGGCCCAGGACATTGCTCTGAGCACCAGATTCCAGCTGCCTGGTGTCCCCACTTGCATATCTCATGCACATCTCAAACTAACACATCCAAAACAAGATTCTTGATCTCCCTTCTCCTCAAACCCTGCTTCTCTCCGGTTTCCTCCACCTCAGGACCTGGCACCATCCACCACTGGGTACTCAGGCCAGAAACCTGGCAGTTGTCTTTGACACCTCTCCCCACTTCCCCATCTAAACCATGGCCAACACCTGTCCATTTAAATAGGAAAACAATACGAACAACAACACTGACTAAAGCATTCACTACCTGCCAGGTACTCTTATGATGCATAGAGAACATTGTTAACTCACTCAATTTTCATAACAACTCTATGAAATGATTCTGTTACAGAGAAGCTCATTTCCCGACGGTCATACAGCTACTTAGAGGGGGAATCAGTATTCTAACTTAGGTCGTCTGGCTTTAGAACACACACTCTTAACCATGATGCCCTGTCTACAAAATAATCCCAAATCCATTCACCTTCTCGGTTTTCCATTGCCCCATCTTAGTCCAAGCCACCATCACTACTCATTCAGGCAACTGCAAAAGCCTCCTAAATGGTCACCTTGATTCTACTTCTACTTCATTTCCACACATCAGATCTTCATGAAGCAGCCAATATGGTCTTTTTAAAGTTTATGTCAGATCATGTCATTTCCTCTGCCAAAGCCTTTAGAACCTTTCCACTACTTTCTGAGTGAAATTCAAACTCCTCAGTGTGGGCTACAACCCCCTATGTGGACAGGCTTTTCCTAGATTTTCTCATTTCCTATCTTTCTAGCCCACTAGCCTTCTTGCACTCCCCTGGACCTAGCACAGTCTTTCCTGCAATGCGTTCTTCCTCCCCAGGCTGGTCTATCTGATCCTCTATATGTCCCAGGCTACTTTCCTGACCCCCTCAGCCTAAAATAGGTCTCCATATTACTCTCTCTAGCACCCTCTTCTTCTCCTTCATAGCAACCTTAAAATTTGTAACTCTACATTCATTTGTGTTTTTACTTGTTTATTGCTTGTAAGCCCCAAGAGGCACAATCAAAGTCTGTTTTATCCACCATCTTACTCCCTGCCCCTACCCCAGAACCTGGAATATAAACAGTGCAATTAATTTGAATAAATTAATCCTGGGGTAGCTCTTTTAAAGACTTCTACAAGTTAACTGAAGAAGGCACTTAAGTAATTAACATCATTGATTCTTAAAAAGAAAATACATATGTATGTATGTATGTATTATATATTTTTATTTCCAACATGTGAACAAAAATTATTAAACCAAATATTCAATCTTTGGAGAAGACACAGAAGGAAACAATAAAAGGAAATCTCTAAAGAATTTTTTTTTTTAAGTTTTAGACAGTATATCTACGATTTTAAAAAGTTCTTGTGTTGGGATGACTATCAATCCCAATAAGACGAGGATCAAACTCTCAACTGTTCTTATTTAATCCCGATACATAGTGGTGTTCCATAAATATCTATTAATGATAAGCGATGGGCGATTTCGATGACATGTCTTTTGAGTAGGTATTTCTCTTCATAACTTAGTTAGAGATTGATTTTCCCACTGGTGCCAAATCTCTTATCAGGAAACAGCGAACCATCCATTGCACATGGTTTTCTACGGTTCTGCTGTGTCACATATGTTTTAGGAATAAAGACAGATTCTTTATGTCTCTGTACAATAGGTAATTATTTGGCTTGAGATTAAGGTACCTGTTCTTTAGGATTCCAATACTTCTAAAAAAGAAAATGAATGCATCCAAAACATGGAATATGAAGTGCGAGAAAAACTACAAATCATGTATCTGATGAGGGAGTTGTATCTAGAATACGCGAAGAATTCAATAATAAGAAGACAACACGATTTAAAAATATACAAAGAATATGAGGACATTTCTCCAAAATAGATAGAAAAATAGCCAATAAACACATGAAAAGATGCTCAACATCCCTGGCCACAAGGGAAATGCAAACCTAAAACCACAACAAGAGGTCACTTCATATCCATTAGAATAGTAATAATCCAGAAATTATTGGAGAGGATGTAGAGAAACTGGAATCCTTATACACTGCTGAGGGGAATGTAAAATAGTGTAGTATGTTAAAAAACAGTCTGGCAGTTCCTCAGAATGTTAACTATGACGTTACCATATGACAAAGCAATTTTACTCCTAGGTATATACCTAAGAGAAATGAAAATATATGGCCACACAAAACTTGCACACAAATATTCACAGCAGCACTGTGCGTCACAGCCACAGCTGGAGCAACCCAAACATTCATCAACCGATGAATGGAAAATAAAGTATTGTATACCCATGTCATGGAATATTATTCAGCAGTAAAAAGAAATGAAGTACTGATACATGCTACAACATGAATAAACCTTGAAAATGTTAAGTGACAAAAAGCCAGCCACAAAAGACCACACATTGTATGATTCCATAGATATGGAATGTCCACAACAGGCAAATTCATAGAGACTGAAAGAAGATCCGTGGCTGCCTCAGGCTGGGGAGAGAATGAGGCACCAGTGGTAATCAGTACCAGGTTTCTTTTGGAGGTGATACGAATGATCTAAAATTAGATGGTGATGGTTACATAACTCTATGAAGAATTTCAGTTCACTTGAAATGAGTGAATTGCACTGGTATGTGAATTATACCTCGATATAGCTGTTATAAAACGGATGGAATACAGTTTTTACAACACTTTAAAACTGGACCTATGCTTGGCATTTACAAGGGTAGGTGTGGCTTAACTAAAGAGTATCTATAAATTACTTTCAAGCCCGGTAATGAATTTTAGATGAAACTTCCTCATAAAGAATTCATGGTCTCCCTCGCTTCTCATAAGTCCTAGTCTCATATCTTTGTCCTTGTTGAGAGACAGACTTGAAATCACAGGGCCAGGTTTCTAGAATGCTAACGTGGGACAAGATGAAGAGATGATGACTTTAGAGGAAGGAAGCTAAGATCTAGAGAGAGTAAATATCTTTTCCAAGATCAGAAAGATAAGGAGAAGGAGAATCAGAGCTTTCCAGACCAAAGCTGTATTCTTTTTTTTATTTTTTTTTTTTTGGCGGTACGCAGGCCTCTCACTGTTGTGGCCCCTCAGGTTGTGGAGCACAGGCTCCGGACGCGCAGGCTCAGCGGCCATGACTCACGGGCCCAGCCGCTCCGCGGCATGTGGGATCCTCCCGGACCGGGACACGAACCCGCGTCCCCTGCGTCGGCAGGCGGACTCCCAACCACTGCGCCACCAGGGAAGCCCCCAAAGCTGTATTCTTATTTTTCAGCGGCACCACACAGAATGGAGAGTCATAAGTGGCATTTTCCAAAGTGGCCCCATTAGATTTGGGTCTCTAACATCAAGAGTTAGGCCTTCACCGACATTGGGCTCCTCGGCTGGTCACGTCCATTACTCAGGTCCTAAGTAGAGATGGAGGCAAATGGGGTGTTCAACCTGACTCTGAACTCTCTCTTCCACCTACTCGGCCAAACCCTTCTGTTCCCATATTCTCTTCTTCCTCACACCCTTGCTTCTGAGACCCCAAGAGATCTCACCCAGCTGGGGGCTTCAGTGACACCAGAGAACTGTATTCTGAGAGTCAATGAAATACAGGATTGATTTTTACTGTTCCATTTTGTCTGGCTGATGAGGAGAAATGGCCGTGCTAGGCCTGGGCTGGAGAACTCGGGGACACTGTTCTGACATCACTATTACTGCTCCACTCTCTGAAATATATTTTTAAAGCATTTTATCAGCAGCTTCACTGAATTTCTCTGCAAACTATTATCTTCTCACATAAGTCAGTAAGAAAGAAAGCACACGGTCCTTTTAGACTCTCAGAGCAAGTCAGTTAAAAATAAGTTGAGGGCTTCCCTGGTGGCACAGCGGTTGACAGTCCGCCTGCCGATGCAGGCGACGTGGGTTTGTGCCCCGGTCCGGGAAGATCCCACATGCCGCGGAGTGGCTGGGCCCGTGAGCCACGGCCACTGAGCCTGCACGTCCGGAGCCTATGCTCTGCAACGGGAGAGGCCACAACAGTGAGAGGCCCGTATACCGCAAAAAAAAAAGAGTTGAAAGAATTTTTGAAGCTTATAGGGATATGTTCATTCCATCTGTTTTGGTTGCCACTGGATAGAAACCAGTGACACTGGATAGAAACGTCTTCAAAGCAAACCAGGTTCCTCTCCACTTTGTGGGACTATGAAACAGAGTTTTGTACATGATAGTGATACATGTGTTTGTGTTCCTCTCATTCAGTAATGTTTGTATACTATGCAGGTTTATTTCATAAGTCTCTTTCAGAGTTTTTATCCATTTGGCCGCTAGTTAGCATCTATCCTAGGCAGAGAGTAAAGGGGCAAAGGTGGTGAATTGTGAATGCATCTAATTTCTGATTTGTTTGTCATTCTAGAAGTAGTTTTGGGGAAAAGAGGATGAAATTAATAAATTGTGGAGTTTGGGTTTTTTGGTGTTACAAATTGGTAAATCTCTCCTAATTGTGGGATTAGTTAGGCTTTATTGGACTACACAGTGTTTGGATGAAAGTGAGGGAGGGAGAGAAGAAAGTCTTGAGGGAAAGGAGCTTTCTGGTCTCACACTCCTCTAAGCCAGTGGGTTGGGTTTCCCGGTGAGGACACTGCCTTTAGGGAAAAGTTGGGCCCATTTGGGAGCTACACGAACTCTTCAGAGTCATAATGGTGGCAACCCTGCAGTCACTGCTTCACTGTTTTACAGCAGAGCTTGGCAGACGTTAATGAATCCCTGGGGCATCTCGTCGAATGCAGATTCTGGTCCAGCAGGTCTAGGTTGGGGGCCTCAGATGCTGCATTTCTAACAAGCTCCCAGGGCTGACTGCAGGGCTGGACCAGGGCCCGCCCACATCTGAAGAGCGAGGTGCTAAAGAAATGGAGTAATATAAGAAAAGAAAACACTCTGAGGCTAGATGACAGTAGTCATTCTGGGCTGATAATACCTGCTAGACAATTTATTTTGGGGTCATTTTTTTGTTCCTAAAAGAGGAAGCAGCTGTGTCTGGCTGATTGCTTTGGAGCTCTGGTCAGCTGGCTTCGCAGGCTCCAGACCCTGCAAGTTTGACAGAAGACTGAAGTTATGGTCTATAGTGTACATTTAATTGTCTTTGGGCATTCAAAAAAGGAACTTCCTTCTCCCCAACTGCATTCTCATTGCCTCTCGGTGAGTTAAACATTTTCAACCCTTTCAGGCCCCTCAGTAGGGTACTAGTTCATGCATAGGCAGCTAATAACGTAGCTCTTACTTTCAATTTCCTCCATCAAACCTACTGTAAATGGTAAAATCGACTGAGTCAAGAGTCCCCTCCTTCCCTCACAGTGCAGTAAATCTCCTATCGGTAGCCTGAAAGAACGAATGAACACCCACCTGATGACTGAGGAGTGATTTAAGCCCTGGGAGAATCAGACTCACATTGTTCAAAAACAAAGACCCAACTCCAAACCCACAGTAACATCGCAAGAAAGATGGTAGAGCCTCAGATGCCCATGCAGCACGGCCTTTAATCCTCAAATAGGTTACGTATTATACTTATTCTAAAGAGAAAAGAATTCCTGTACCTAGTTTTTATATAAGTACTTATCATGTAAATATTAATTGAGAATGTATTTATTTGTATTCTTGGAGGCTCAATACCACATTTTACTTTCCAAATACACTTCGGTCAATAGAGCAGAAGAATTAAATGTCAGCCATTCAATTCTAAGAGATCATTGCAAACCACATACATCAGAGTGCCTGCCTAACACCTCACCCTCTGTCCCCATGACTTTGCTCCCGCTTCCCCTAAATTTAAAGAGATTTCATTTAGCACGTCTTCTTAGTGGCATTTTAGAATGTATTACATGGTGCATTCTGTCATTTGCACAGCAAAACAAAAGAAGTCAAAACGACAGGCTGACCCACCTGTGATTTACCTACCTAAAATTAAGCTGAAGTTACTATTTCTTTTCTTGTTTTCTATCACACTAAGACAATGAATCCACTGGTTTAAATTCTAAAGCTAACATCGTTAGCAGCATCAGAGAGTTCAGAGATGATCAGAAAAATTGCACCGAAAAACAATCTACTCTCAATTATATGCCTTAATGCTGAGAGTAGTGACACAAAAAATGTTTAAACCACTCTGCTGGTTTTATAACGTTCAGGATCTTTTGGGGGGGGGGCACCAGATTCCTTTTTATCTTCCTAACATGTTGTACAGACTAATATTGAAATAATTTGCCTTTGTTCCTTTAACCTACGCTAATCTAATAAGCAGGACAAACGTGAAGGTTTTACTTCATATTTCACTAAATAATTGTTGGATATCTCGAGAGTTAATTATGTGACTGTGAAATAATATCTCAGGAACTATGCTGTGGTAATGATTCAGTGTCATTACTAAAATGTTTAGGGGTCCCAGCTTGAACTGGCTGGTTCCAGAAAAAATAAGGAACAGGTACAGCATGTAACAAGTGCTTCCTGCCATCTTTGTTTCCATTTACATAGTCAATCTCAGCAAAAATGCCATGATTTTAGTTGATAAGCACTCCAGGTATTCCTCTTACAGGGTTATTCGTATTTTAGCAAAAGATTCCAGAAGACTGAAAAATTGTAATGACTCAAAGGATACCACTCAAATGTGGGAGTCTTCAAGCTAGAAACTATATCTCTTGAAATTTGACTTGTAATTTTGCATATTCTTTCAAATAGACCATTTTCCAGACAACAGTACAGATTCTCAGATGGTTCTACAGTTCCCCAAAGGTTAAGAACCACTGCTAACAAAGGCATTTAAATCATCAAAAAAAGGCAATAATTCCTCCGAATTGCCTTGGGGAGATGTTGACCCCAATCTTGGATTTTGGAGTGAGGCAGGCCTCGGTTCAAGTCTGCTTTCCACCATTCATTCACTGTGCCACCTCAGGCAAGTTACTTAACCTCTCTGAGCCACAGCTCCTTTCTCTATAAGGTGGGGATAAAACAAGCGCCTACTTCATTGGGCCTTGTGAAGACTGAGTGTAATGTTTGTAAAGAGCTCAGCACATAGCTACCACACTGTGTACTCTCAAGAAGTAGGAGCTGTTCCTATGATCACTATTACTACTGTTTGTTTTATTAGCTTTATAAAGTACACTGTGAAGACAGAGGCTTTATCTACCAAGTAATAAGGCATATTATCCTAATCCTTCTTGCAGTTGGCTAATAAAACAGACATGTGGGTAATTAACAGTGATGAAGTCATCTTAGACCAAGTCAGAGATTTGTTCTCTAAAGTGATCTGGTTTTATTTACTTTCACGAAAGGATATTTAATGTAGTGACATGAAATCACTTTGGGTTTTAATGATTCACCAGCCTTCCAGGAATTTCCTAAATTATAGAACGACTATGATTTCTATGCTCATGGGTTTCCAGACAGCATGTGAAATAAGCAAGGATTTATATTCAGCTGTGTTCAAGACAAACTCTTCGTGTTGGAAGAACCGGTACCTTCTCAAATGGCCATGAATGGGACTTATATGTTATGGTACATCTATAGCACAGATTGCCATGCAACTATTAAAAATAATTTTAAGGAATAATGTTCAATGACAGGGAATAAATTCATCATTTATTAAGCCAAAAAAAAAAGTGCACAAAATCATGGGAAGCCTGATCCCATTTTTGTACAAAGATGGCACAGAAAAATGCCTGGAAGAAAATACACAAGCATTTCAATGGTGTGTGGTGAGAGGATAGGTGAGTTTCTACAAAGAGCATTTATTACTTTTGTGATCAGAGTAATAATAAAAGATATTAAAAATGAAAGATTACACATTAAAAACTTGTCAGCAGTGTGATATCGCGGAAAGGGTCCTAGATGCCAAGTACTTGGGTTCAAAGGCCAAGACACAGGCATATTAAAATGATAACCGGGGCTCCCTTGGTGGTGCAGTGGTTAAGAATCCGCCTGCCAATGCAGGGGACACTGGTTCGAGCCCTGGTCCAGGAAGATCCCACATGCTGTGGAGCAACTAAGCCTGGGCGCCACAACTACTGAGCCTGCGCTCAAGAGTCCACAAGCCACAACTACTGAGCCTGCCCGCCTAGAGGCTGTGCTCCGCAACAAGAGAAGCCACCGTAGTGAGAAGCCCGCGCACTGCAACGAAGAGTAGCCCCCTCTCGCTGCAACTAGAGAAAGCCCGTGCACAGCAATGAAGACCCAACCCAGCCAAAAATAAAAATAAATAAAATAAGTAAATTTATAAATAAAATGATAGCCTCAGACAAATTACCTCCGCATTTGGGGGCCAAATATTGCTCCTTGAAATTGAGAAGCTTTGAATAAATAATCTGTCTCTTTCCAGTCTGACATTCTAGCATTCTGGATACGTGGCCACGTGTTGCAGAAAAACTTTCTTGTTTCTCAGGCTAGTCCACAAATGCTAAGTGGTGCCACAGAGTGACACTGGGATGGAGTCCGCTTATTTTTAACATTTCCTGTATTGTTGATTTTTTTAAATAAAAAGGATGTTATTCTTTTGATAATTAAAAAAATTATTTGAAATGGGTCAGGGGCTCAGCATAAACATAGACTCACAAACCAGCTGAACAATTTGGTACATATTATACCTTTAAAATGGGTTAACATTTTATTTGACCTAAACAAATCAATCCAAAAAAAAAAAAAAAAAAAAACCACACAATTGAGAGACATAGTTCCGGAATAAATGACTCAAGTCAAGTCAAATAGAATAGACTCTTGTGGGCTTCCCTGGTGGTGTAGTGGTTGAGAGACCGCCGGCCAGGGCAGGGGACACGGGTTCGTGCCCCGGTCCGAAAAAAAAAAAAGAATAGACTCTTGTTATGAGAAGTAGATGGTTTTCTTAAGCAAAGTCTCAGATGTGAAGTCCTTTGAAATAAATAGAACTATCCCCTGAAGCATTTTGGGGGCAAGGTATCGGTAAGATCACACCCTGATCCAAACTATTAAATGTCAGGAAAATACGTATGTGATTAAAATTGTTTTACAGTAATAAGTAGCAAGGAAATCAGATTACTTGAAGCCACAAAACCCAAACAGAACAAAACACGTTTTAAACTGCTACTTTTGGCCCCGTGTCTAAAACAAATGCACTAAAGCCCACTTTCCAGGAGCCCTGCAAAATAGAGAGGGGAGAACATTCCTCTTTCCTCTTGTTCAGATTCTTCCCCTGGAACTAGTGGGCTCCTCGGCTGCCAATGAGAAGTTTCCTCGAGGTGCTTTTTAAAGGGCATTGAAAGGCAGCGGCAGTGACCCAGAAGCCTGGGAAAAACACCCAGTTTCTCAGGCTACCAGCCCCACCCCCTTCTGGGCAAGGCACCCAGCCGAGTGGAGCTTGTCCCCAAAGCTGATCTGCTTCTGTGCCATGTGCAAGAACCATTTTCCACCCACACCGTGTAACCACGCTCCTGTCCCGGCAGTAGGGTTACACAACCTGACTTCTCTCCTGGACAGAGGGGAGACTCGTCCACAGGATCCACTGGGGCTCAGCTCTTGACAAAGGGATTGCTTTGGCCTGATGTGTAAGAACGTGGGCTGTTTTCTGTAGCAAGGGCTGGTGAGAGGGGAGGAAGAAGTATCTGAAACCTTAACAGAATGTTAAACGGATTAAGATTTCTGCATAACTTTGTTACTAGAAAAAGTGTTTGAAGGAGGTGGGAAAGGGCTCCCTTCACACCATCTCATTTTAAAATTTGATAATAATCTTTACAGACCTGCTGATACTCGTAATTATGTTACTGCTACATGAAGTGAGTTTAAAAATAAAATATGCTACACACAATTATATATAAAATAGGTAACCAACAGGGACCTACTGTATAGCACAGGGAACTCTACTCAATGCTCTGTAATGGCCTACACGGGAAAAGAATCTCAAAAAGAGTAGACAGATGTATATGTATAACTGATTCATTTTGCTGTACACCTGAAACTCATACAACATTGTAAATCACCTATACTCCAATAAAAGTTATTTTAAAAAATAAAAATAAAATATGCTGCTTGGATAATTTTCAGTGTGATTAGAAGTAGCTACAAAAATATACTTGATTTGGGCCTAGAGTCTCACTGTAGACAAACTACTTCCCAAGAATTAGACAGACAGACTCGGAAGCTGGCACTCAGCAAGCATTGCCAACAATTTGCCAAGTACTGATGATCACCCATGGGTGCAGAGCTACTCAGGTAGGTTATATTCGTAGGTCACATTGCCACCACATAGGACACTGATAAAGTAATCTGTGAAACAGTATCTTTTATGGAAGAGTTGGTGACACTTTTAAAATGTCTAAGAACACCCTTAAGATATGCCTGCATAAACTTGGTAAACATGGTGCCTTTGACACAAATGCACAGATAAAGATAAATCCAGGTCATTAAATTCTGGCCAAATATATCCAGAGAAAAACATAGTTCGAAAGGAAACATGCACCCCTATGTTCACAGCAGCACTATTCACAATAGCCAGGACATGGAAAACCCTAAATTCTATCCACAGAGGAATGGATAAAGAAGATGTGAAACATATAAACAATGGAATATTACACAGCCATAAAAAAGAATGAAATAATGCCATTTGCAGCAACATGAATGGAGCTGGAGATTATCATACTAATTGAAGTAAGTCAGACAGAGAAAGACAAATATCATATAATATCACTTATATGTGGAATCTAAAAAAAATGATACAAATGCAGCAAAGGAAAACATAAACAAGATGAAAAGACAACCCTCAAAATGGGAGAAAATATTTGCAAATGAAGCAACTGACAAAGGATTCATCTCTAAAATTTACAAGCAGCTCATGCAGCTCAATATCAAAAAAATAAACAACCCAATCCAAAAATGGGCAGAAGACCTAAATAGACATTTCTCCAAAGAAGACATACAGATTGCCAACAAACACATGAAAGGATGCTCATCACCACTAATCATTAGAGAAATGCAAATCAAAACTACAATGAGGTATCACCTCACACCAGTCAGAATGGCCATCATCAAAAAATCTACAAACAATAAATGCTGGAGAGGGTGTGGAGAAAAGGGAACCCTCTTGCACTGTTGGTGGGAATGTAAATTAATACAGCCACTATGGAGAACAGTATGGAGGTTCCTTAAAAAACTAAAAATAGAACTACCATATGACCCAGCAATCCCACTACTGGGCATATACCCTGAGAAAACCATAATTCAAAAAGAGTCATGTACCACAATGCTCATTGCAGCTCTATTTAAAATAGCCAGGGCATGGAAGCAACTTAAGTGTCCATCAACACTTATGAATGGATAAAGAAGATGTGGCACGTATATATACAATGGAATATTACTCAGCCATAAAAAGAAACGAAATTGAGTTATTTGTACTGAGGTGGATGGACCTAGAGTCTGTCATACAGAGTGAAGTAAGTCAGAAAGAGAAAAACAAATACCATATGCTAACACGTATATATGGAATCTAAAAAAAAAATTGTTCTGAAGAACCTAGGGGCAGGACAGGAATAAAGACGCAGACGTAGAGAATGGACTTGAGGACACGGGGAGGGGGAAGGGTAAGCTGGGACGAAGTGAGAGAGTGGCATGGACATATATACACTACCAAATGTAAAATAGATAGCTAGTGGGAAGCAGCCGCATAGCACAGGGAGATCAGCTCGGTGCTTTGTGACCACCTAGAGGGGTGGGATAGGGAGGGTGGGAGGGAGACGCAAGAGGGAGGGGATAAGGGTATATATGTATACGTATAGCTGATTCACTTTGTTACACAGCAGCAACACACCATTGTAAAGCAATTATACTCAAATAAATATGTTTAAAAAATGATACAAATCAACTTATTTACAAAACAGAAACAGACTCACAGACTTGGAGAATGAATTTATGGTTACCAGTGGGGAGGGTAGGGGGAAGAGATAGATTAGGAGTTTGGGATTCACATGTACACATTCTTATATTTAAAATAAAATGACTTTCCATGAAAAAAAAAATAGAACAATTGGCAGAGATGGAAAAAATAAAAAAATAAAAAAGAATAAATTTTGGCAGAAATGATCAATGGTGATGACATACTCTTTTATTAAGTCTCACCTTAATATTTTAATTTACTTACTATAATATTGTTACTTTAGCTTTAATTCATATGTACCTGATATATCTATTTCCATCTCATTACACTCACATTTTTTGAGCCACTGTGCTTCAGGTAGGATGTCTGTAAACAGTGTATAGTTGGAGCTCATATATATATTTTTTTTCTTTTTGCGGTACACGGGCCTCTCACTGTTGTGGCCTCTCCTGTTGCAGAGCACAGGCTCTGTGGCCATTGCTCACGGGCCCAGCCGCTCCACGGCATGTGGGATCTTCCCGGACCGGGGCACGAACCCACGTCCCCTGCATCGGCAGGCGGACTCTCAACCACTGCGCCACCAGGGAAGCCCCTGGAGCTCATATTATTATGCAATCTTTCAATCTTTGTCTTCAAACTGAAGAGTTTAGTTCGTTTACCTTTATTGTGGTTAAATATATATTTGGACCTATTTCAATCGTTTTACTTTTTGTTGTTGTTTTCTGTTGGCCATACTTCTTCCTTGGTACTTTTTTTCCTTCTCTCCTGCTATCGATTGAATTGATTGAATTTTCTTTATTCCCCTCCACTGGTTCGGATGTTATTCTATTTCTACAGAGGTCATCCCCAAATTTGTATACCAACCAAAATCTAAAGAAAATCATTATCTCTATCTTTCTCTAAAGTCATACAAGGACTGTGGAAGATATTATTTCCACTTCCTCTTCACCCATGCCATTATGGTGCAAAAGCTAAGTTCTATATTATTTGTTACAGACACTCGTCAAAAATTGTGACTATTACTGTTGTTGATGTTGTTTTAACAACACTGCTTATTTAGATTTCCCATTATGTTTACCAGTTTCTTTGCTCACTGTTTTTCCTTGCAACCTACACTTTTTTCTTGGTTCAACTCTCTTCTTGTTCAAGTATATCTTTTAGTAGTTCTTTCTGCAAGGTTAATTAGCCCAGTCTTGTTTATCTGTTGTATCTTGTTTATCTTTTTAATTTACCCTCAGTTTTTAATTCTCCCTTTAGCAAGTACAGAATTTGGGGTTGAGGACTTTGGTCAGCATTTTGAAAATCACATTCTGCTGGTATACAGCATCTGCTATTGCTGAGAGGAGGTTAGCTGGCTGTGAGACAGTGGTTATGTTGCAAGTAATGTTATCCCCATCCCCTTAACATTTGATTGGCTGCATTCTCATCAGGGTGAGTCTCAGTGTGGATTTGTTTTTAGTTACCCCGTCCAGGACTTCAGAGTTTTCCTTTAGTCTGAACTGCCATCTCCTGTATGCTGGGCGACTTCATCACTGCTATAAATTATCTCAGATTTATACCTGCACATAGTTTTAAGTATCAAACAGTTTTTTAAAATAAATTGATTTATTTATTTTCATTTTTTGCTGCATTGGGTCTTTGTTGCTGCACGCGGGCTTTCTCTAGTTGCGGTGGGCGGGGGCTGCTCTTCGTTGCGGTGCGCAGGCTTCTCATTGCGGTGGCTTCTCTTGTTGCGGAGCACGGGCTCTAGGCATGCAGGCTCAGTAGCTGTGGCTCATGGGCTTAGCTGCTCCACGGCATGTGGGATTTTCCCGGACCAGGGCTTGAACCCATGCACTAGCAGGCAGATTCCTAACCACTGCGCCACCAGCGAAGCCCCTATCAAATAGTTTCATAAGATTTGTTATGCAAAACTTCCTTCCGAACTCCTCCTCCCATTTCCTCCTCCCTAGAGATAACCACTCTAAGCGCTTTCATTTATTTAAGGAAAAGAAGGCTTTACCTCCGCGTTCACAATAACATGACTGTATCACATGACATTTCAGTTCCAGGCAGTACCTATTTATTCCCCATGAGGGAGGATGAGAGTCAGCTCATCTGTCTCTGTGCCCTCGTGCATCCTTCCGAATTAGTTTGTTAGTGGGTTCCTTCTGTTCATTTTTCCTGTTTTCTCTTCCCGATATTTCTCTTGTTAAGATGGTGGACTGACTAAACTGATCCTTTATTTATCTTGTTTCTTCTTCTTCTATTTACCATCACCACCTTTTTTTTCTCCTTTCCAGGAGATTTTCTCAACTTTACCTTTTACTTTGGAGACTGATATGATTGGACATAATTCAGGGTACCCCTGATTCAATATCTTAAGTCCTTCTTGGGCTGCTCAGATTTCCCAGAAAAATGCTTTTTTCAAACTACTGCCTGCAGCGTGAAGGCCTGGCTGCTAGGATTCTGGAAACCCAGTGAGGTAGGAGGTCTGGGAGTCATGTGTCCAGTATGCATACATTTATCTAATTCACACACACACACAAACACACACACACACACACACACACACACACACACACCCCCAAGACTTTGTCGGTCTGATTACTACTAATTCTTCCAAACAGATCCAGCAGCACCTCCTCTGGGAAATTCTCCATGATCTCCCCAGTAGACATTCAGACTGAGCTAGCTCCCAGAACCCAGACTTCCCCTCTATCTTTGCAGGTATCCCCCTGCCTCTGTATCTGTCCTCCTCCAGAACCAGCTCTATCCATTTACTTGGCGCAGTTACTAGCATGTAATAAACTCGAGAGATTCATGAGTTATTAATTAATTCCAGAGTCAGCCCAGTTAAGGGAACTGCTCATACATACAGGAGCCAAATGGGAGCTGGGAAAGCACTTCAAGTAAGCTCCACTGTCACAGGTCTTTGGCATCAACATTAGTCCTACCCCTAGCTGTGCGACTCCCCAACAAAATAGGGCATCCCAGATAAGCTTTTCTCCTTGGCTGTCTGGTAATCCTTATCATATTTGTACATGTATAGCAAGGAAAGCATTCAACCTACTTCTTAGGAGTATAATGAAATATCTCTGAAAATAATCACTATTGCTTTAAAATATGAAGGTTTCAGATACATGCAAAAATCAAACTATATCGTTACTACGGAAAACGGAGGTATAAGGAAACCAGGCAAGAAATAGCTGCTGGATATAAGAGAACATGTTGTTGACTTATTTACAAGTGTTGAAGAGCAACAAGCTATGAGCAGGTGTGTGTGATAACAAGCCATGAGCAGGTGTCACAGATAACCGCCTTATCTGTGACAGGCAGAATCTTTGAGAATCTGCATAAATCTTCCAGTGAGCAAAGGGGAAATAACCAAACCATCTGAGGAAGACTGACACTTCAAATGAGTGAAGTCAATGTTTTACACAGTTGTAGAATTTTAAAGCCAGAATTATCAGTTAGTCCAGTCTCCTCGTCAAGGTGTGGATGCTATCTGTGACTGTCCCTACAGAGGGCCATTTGGGTTCAGAGAAATCCCCCAAAGCTGATGCCCTGGACCCCGTAACTGACAGGTAGGTTTCAGTACTTCTCAGTCACACTGTGACCCACCCTAACTTTATCCACTGTGCCTACTTTTGAGTATCACAGAAGTCTACACAACAGACACAAGCTAGATGCTCTACAAACACTTTTAACCCTTCAGAACAACCCTATGAGAAAAGGATGGTGTCTATTTCAAAGATGGAGGAACTGAGTCACGAGAAGCTGCAGGTATCACTAAGGACTCACAGCCGTTAAGCACAGAGGAGACAATAGTGGAGAGGCAGTGTCATGTGCTATTTATGAACTTGGACTCCATGTGACTCTGCATCTAAATCCCAGTTCTACCACTCCCTAGCTGTGTGACCTTAGGAAAGTTGCTCAACCTCTCTGAACCCACTTCATAAGGTGTTTTGTTACGACGATTAAACGAGCTAATATGTGTAAAGCATTTGGACCAGTGCCTGGTACTTGGCACCATAGACGTGTCTGTTAAACATGTAAAAGGGTGGCAGAATTATGAATCAAATCCAGGTTTATCTGGTTCCAATGTATACACTCTTAACCAAGACTCTTCAGCATGTTAATCTCTCAAGTGTTGGAAGGCAGCTACTACATCCCTGAAGTTTTTCTCTTCTCCATATGCTCCTCTTTCCTCAATGGCCCTTGATATTACCTGGTTGCCAGAATTCTTTCCAGCCTTCTGGCTTTTGACCTAACTGAAAGAGTCGGACCCAAAACTGCTTCCATACTGCAGGAGATAACAGTAATCTCCCTAGATTTGAGCAAAGTTGTTCTTCTCAGCATCACCTGGGATCTTGCTCAAGCGGTAACCTCTCCAGCTCCAATTCAGACCAGCTAAATCAGAAACTCTTGGGATGGGCCCAGCAATCCGGATGTCAACAAGCCCTCCAGGTGAAAGTGATGCAGCTCAAGTTGGAGAGCCATTGTTTTCATGGAATTTATGGCCCCAGTGGAAGTTGAGACATCCCACCGCTTATCGGCTGGTACTCAATTGACGATTAATGGTCTCCTAGAATCCGGGCCTCAAACATGTATCTAACGTAGTGTTGTGGTTTTAAATCCTCCTTTAGGCCTTCTTGATTTGGACCCACCGCTCCAGCCCCTCAAGGTCTCTAAATCCACGTTCTGTGGTGGGGCATATTGGTTCCCCCCCTCCAACTCTGTGACCCGCAAACACTGGATAAGCACATCATTCGTGTCTCTGTGGTGTCACCCTCAGCATCCACCCAGAGCTGGGGCAGAACCCAGAGGTTCCTGGCAGACTTCCTCCTCCGGCCTGACATTAATCCATGAGAACATGCCGTGCCTATGGCTGTTCAACTTGTGAAATTTCCTAGCTATTATCAGCCTGCGTATCTCCACTTTGTCCAAGAGGAAACCATGAGAGACTAGCATTGCTTTAAAACTGTGAATAAAAGCTAAAAAAAACTTCCTCATGAGCACAGCTTTGGAAATTCTTCTTAAGTTTACATTTTGTCTCTCCCTCCTTCTCCCCCAACCAGGAGAAAGTGGCCTGGAGGCAGGCATACCTCAAAACTTTCATGTTAAACTCAGAGCTCTGCTTTCAGTTTGTTTTAATTTTACACTAATAACTTGTTTTCCAGGTATTCCCTCTCTTTACTGTAGTCCTACCTGGCAGACTTTTCTTTTTTGAACATTTTTATATACTTGGAAATTGAAACTCAGGGAAGTTAAGCAACTTTTCCTAATGTCATATCAGCTAGTTTCGTGGGGACACCCATATTTATATTCAGGTCTGTCCAAGGTTCATACCTCACCTGCTGTGTTATATTAACACTGTCGTGGCTGAAAATGGCAGGAAAATGAAAGAAGATGTGCATATGATTTTCAAGACCCTCTTAACCCACCCTTTATTCCAGAGAATACCAAGTTCAATTAATGATGGTCAAAACAACACACACCACAGCCACCGGAAAGGTAACATCTTAAAACATCTACAGGGATCTAGCACTCGGTTCCTTTCTACAAGGATCCTCTGAGGTATAAAGACATATCGGGCCATCGTTCATTTCTTCCTGAAGAATACCAGCCCCCACAAAGGAAAGACAACTGTGCAAGGGGCTAGAACACAAAGCCACTTGTCTCCTAGCGCTCTCTCTGCCAGCCCTCACAAAGTCAAGTGCTGGACTTGTTGAAGAAAGAGATTCATCTCTCCATGGAAAGAATGCCAATACCAACTGTACAATAGACTTCTTTCTTCATATCCTTAATTCCTGAGGATCTTATGGTCACTTCATGTAATGTAAGCAATTATGAGCCGCCAGGTTTGGGAGACAGTTTAATAATAATGGAAGGAAACACTACTCAGGTCTTCTCACAGGCAGATTTCAAGGGAGTCCAATCACACTGATCGACAAAGACTCAGTTTTACTTGATGAAATAAGAAACACAGGCTCTGTTGACCTTCCAACTTCAATTTTTCACTGTCGTACCCTCTTTCCCAAATTTTCTATCCTCCTAGCTTGGTAGACACAACAGAAGCTCGGCTGTGATCCCCCATCTGCCTTATCTTCTCATATACAATCTAGTTCCTTCCTGTTCTCTATGTCAAGGGGCTGGCCAAAGCTTCCTGAGAGGATGGGTATTGTAACTGAGAAGTAAAGTAGACCGTGAAGTCCAAATGATAAATTACACAAATAAACACAATTTTGCCATTTTAAAATATGACAGAGGGACTTCCCTAGTGGTCCAGTGGTAAAGAATCTGCCTTCCAATGCAGGGGACGTGGGTTCCATCCCTGGTCGGGGAACTAAGATCCCACATGCCGTGGGACAACTAAACCCACGGGACACAACTACTGAGCCCGTGCGCCTAAACCAGAGAGCCCGCGTGCTGCAAACTACAGAGCCCACACGCTCTGAAGCCCGCGTGCCACAACTAGAGAGAGAAAACCTGCTCGCCACAAATAGAGAGAAGCCCGCATGCCGCAAAGAAGAGCCTGTGCGCCACAACGAAAGATCCTGTGTGCCGCAACTAAGACCCAACACAGCCAAAAATAATAAATAAAATATTTAAAAAATTAAAATATATAATGGAAAATATTGTCTTCAATTTTATTTTGAGAACCGAGCATGTTCTTGAAAGAGTTCCAGATATTTCAATTTTTAAAGTATCAGTAATGCGGTATTTATACATCTGAGTCTCAGGACTCAGAAAACCAAAAAGACAATAAAAAAGTTCACTGCGTGCTTTGTTTTGTGATATTACACTAAACTTGCCGATCTGGAAACACTCTTACATAGTCCTTGACTTACAAATGAATTTTCTGATTTACTATTGAGTAGAAAGTAAACATGTCTTCAGAACAAGCATAGTTTCACTTCAAAGGCACAGAACTAAAGCCAAAGGCAACATAACGGGACCACGTCTTGAGGATT
This sequence comes from Neophocaena asiaeorientalis asiaeorientalis, assembly GCF_003031525.2. NCBI lineage: Eukaryota > Metazoa > Chordata > Mammalia > Artiodactyla > Phocoenidae > Neophocaena > Neophocaena asiaeorientalis. The sequence goes on from NW_020175024.1 coordinate 49,827, forward strand.
TAATCTTCCTTAGGTATGGACACAGGATAAGAAAATACCTGACACCCAGGCCACCACTGCTAATTGTTATTTCATAGCAAACATTACTAATCAATCATAGCACTACTGCCGAGTTCAAACACAACAGCCAACAAAACCTACCTGAGTTGGCACAAAACTATTTGACTGCCTAAGCTCTATGATAGACGTACTAGAATTTGTAGGATTAATGGCTACTCTTATGATTCAGGTTTCTTATGTGGAAAAGGAAAAGCTACAGTAAGTAATTCAAACACACAATGCTTCCAGCAAAGATTCTGTCTTTGATACTTCATAAAAAAAAAAATCTCGGATTTTTGGGATGGAACCAAGGACTGTGCAGACCATGCATACTATGTATAGCTGACTGTGGAACTGTAGGTAGAGGGAGGGGTTCAAGTCTCAGACATTTACAGATGGGCACAGTTGATTCAATGGTGTGGAGTCATATCAGATTGGTGCACGTTGAAACATGTATTTTTCTTACTAATTTGAAAAGTGTACATATGAAATCTGCCCAAAATGCTATAGATAGAAGAATGACTTAATACAATGAACGGTACTTTTCAACTGAATGAACATAACATCTATGATAAATCACAAAGGAAAACCACTCCACTAATATGTGGTTTTCTACAGCTAATGCTCCAAAAACAAAATGTTCTTTTGGCATGGACCTCAAAATTTGTCATGTTCTCATTACTCTTGAGGGCAACAGTGCTACTTTATACAATTGTAACCATCATGCAACAAGAAGTGAGAACCTGAAATATTGGATTTTTTTCAAACAAGCAAAAAAATTGCTAAAAATACTTTATGACAAATATGAATAACTACAAGTTGATATTATTCAAATTAATGTTTTATTTGTTTAAGTAAAAATACAACTTACGGAAAAAAATCAAACCACAATATTGAGGAATCGCAATTTATTCCATTTAGAAATAAATAAACATAAGAAGTTGTTATAACATGCTACCATTTATAATATCTCCAAATCCTTTCTCATATTGGTTTCAAATGATATATTTAATAAATATTCAACATATGTTCAAAATACATATGTTCATATATACTCAAATTATATAATCTGAACACATATACATAAATATATATTCTCAAAGAGCTGTGCACTAGCAAAAAGTTTTGGAACAAACAAACAGGATGGTTTTAAAAAATGAGCTAAACCACCTACTTTAACACTTACACCTAGTTAGAGACGGAACACTAGTTTTCTCACCTTGTACAACATGTAAAATTATATTTTAAATGTCCCCCCAAACACAGCATTCTTAAAGAATATGGACACCATCATGTTTTTTTCAGTTTTAATAAAGCAAAGCGTCTATAGCGTTGACAGACATATTACAGAAGAAAACAAAGAAAACATTTTCAACTGTTCCTTCAAAGCATATTTGAAATCCTGTTTCACGGAATACTGCTTTAGTTAGCTCCCTGGCAACCTTCTAAGGCACCACTTGGGGACACAATCATTCCAGCAAAGTCGGAGGCCCCATGGATGAGGAAGAAGGTGGGAAGGGGCCTGAAAGGATGGAGGGGAAGCTCAGGGCCAGCTCTGCAGGGCAAAGGCACTCTCACGGACACGGATCCTGGCACGAATCCTGTCTGAGAGATTGAAAGCCCTGCCCTGAAACCGTGTCTCATCCTGGCATTAGCACCCTCCTTCACAGTGCCCGGCTGAGGCCCCAGGACTAGTTCTCTCCCACACGTGGTGAAATCCGACTCTCGAGGTCTCTGGGCCTCAGCTTCACACAGGCGGGTGCTCAAAGAGTGACATGGTTGCCTTCCAGCTCCCAGGTGTTTAATATCTTCAGAAGGATTAATGCTACAAATTCAGACAAGAATGCTCTGGAAAGCTTCATTACCCCCATCTCTTGGACACTCATGGAGCTTTGTGGCTTTTGCAAAGTAATTTTTTCCCCCCAAATCCGCTGTATTTTTATATGATAGCAATCGACAATCTGAAAATGAAATTAAGGAAACAATTCCACGGACAATGAGATTTTTCATTTTAATTTTTCTTTCAGTCTCTCTGATGGAAGCTGTCAACCCCTGAAACAATTAAGTTAAAAGTAAAGACGGACTTTTCAAAATCTGCAAAGCTAAATGAGTGTTGAAGAAATGGAAATGATTAAACGTCCAGATCATTTTTTGGTAAGTGTGTAGCATTCACACTTCTGAAGACATTAAACTTTAAAAACAGCAGTACCACTTTTGGGATACCCTGTACTTCTCATAATCTGGGGACTTTCTTTTGGGTTCAAAATTATCATTTCCTTCCGGTTAATGGATGTCCTTCCGTCAGCCTCCAGTTGTATTTTCTTGATTTAAAATGAGCTTTTCTTTAAAGGTGTCTTTTTCAAGATTTTGAGGTATTCTCTGATAGAGAGTTGTTTTTTTTGAAATTGAGGGTGAAATGCAAATGCTTATTGTCATGACCACGCAACTGAGATGATTTTAACATTCATGTATGCTATTTAGACATTTTACTAGTTCAGGAATCTGGTTTAGGGAATACAGTCTCACCATCTCTGGGGAGAGTTGAGGGGCCACACTTCATCAAATGCATATGTTTGGGGTTTTATTTTTTTAAAAACACTGATCTGCATATATATAAAGAGATACATTCATTTTGGGGGGTTTTGTTTGTTTGTTTGCCTGTTTGTTTTTTACCATAACCTCAGCCAGAATTCTATTATGCTATTATGACCCAGGACATACATATAAAGGTGGGGTGTCTGTGTGTGTGCATGTACATGCATTTTTTTAATGAAATAAAATGCTTCAAAAACATGTGATTTACTCTAATACCTTCTATTCTAGTCTTTCTTACCCAAAACTTTTGTTGATGTGACTCATTACCGTTCACTTGGGGCCCACTAACGTGCTGATTACCAAGTCTGAAAAACAATAACCTGGGTGTAATGGGTTAGTCAATACCCAGCAGGGTTACCCCGGTAACTCTTTTGTATGCTTGGACTGCATATTTTTTACCTGAGGAGATGCAAGTAGAACAAAAGCTCAGCTCCCATTGCGGTGAAGCCCTTGGGGATCCTGGTGAAATGCAGAGTCTGGCTGGGCAGGGCTGGGGCAGGAGATTCTGTGCCTTTACCACCAGCCAGTCTGGGGGCAGCAGGCTGAGAAGTGTGGGTGCAGAGGAGCAGGGCCGCGTGGGACACACTCCCACCGCACAGCTGTGCAGCCGTGACCGGGGCACGACCCCAGCATCCCCACAGGCGGTACTCACTGCAAAGGAGGCATCCTCGTGCCTTCAACATCCTCCCCTTTGTGATTTGCACCGTTTCCTTTTCTCCATAACCAACCCTCAGCCCAAACAAGCAGTGGCAAGGCCACCCTCTCTGGGATTGCTTGAAGCCACCTTTGGACGGGATTACCCCAAAATGTGGACAACTACCTTGTTTGTCTCAACAAAGCAGGAACAGCAGAGATGATGCCGGCAAACAGGAGTGTGAAAGATCTATTAACACTTTGTTTCAGGAACCGGTTAAACTGTGAAACCCGCTTGTCAAGGTGGACCGCGCTCAAAACATACTTCTGAACGTGACAGAGGTAAATCCTGTAGTTCAAAGCAGGATTTCATAATTCTAAGCCGTGGAGTTAGAATTCCCACACGAGGAAACACTGACAGTAATTGTAACTGTTCCTGGTACGATACTTCCGGCCACCGGAATCCGGGAAATACATGTATTGATAAAATGAAAACAGTCTTGATTTTGGTGAGGCTGTCCTTTGTGTAATCATTTTGTGGACCCGTCTGGAGGGACGAGGGAATGGGCTCACCACTGCACCCGAGCGTGGACCTCGCACATAGTTGGTACCGGATACGGGTTTGATAAAAGAATGAACGAACAAAATTTTTTGAATGTGACATCTCACGTTATTAGCTGATTTCCCATTACAGTGTTTGCTTCACTGAACTGAGCAGGAAGCTTTAAAAGGGAGGAGGAAATGAAAAGTGCCATCTTCCAAATTGCAGCTGTTCATCATGCGGATGGGGAGAAGCGAGGGGAAGGGAGGAAAAAGAGACAGACAGACAGACACACAGACCAGGGCACTGATTCCTGGTGGGAATAGGGCAGGTGGAAGAGGAGGCAGATTTGGGGATGCCTCTCCCCACCGGCCATGACGGGTAAGTGTAACTGGCGAGGAGCTTGGGGGAGGGAAGCACGGGGACTTGGAACTGGTCTAAGGCAGTGGTTTTCAATGGGGACAATTATGCCTCCCAGGGGACAACTGGTAATCAGCGTCTGGAGACATTTTTTCACTGTCATAACTCCGGGGTGGAACACTAATGGCCTCTAGAGGGTAAAGGGTAGGGAGGCTGCTAAACATTCTGCAATGCCCATGGCATCCCCCACAGCCAAGAATTACGTGCCCCCAAATATCAATAGCACCCAGGTCGAGAAACCATGTTCCAGGGGTACAAAAGGGGGGAAAAAAAAAAAAGCCTGGTAGAGGCAAGAGCAGAAGCTATTAGGAAAGAGAAACACGCTCGCCACGACCACTAGGCAATCTTGGGCAACAAGCGAGGTCTTAGACAGAAGGGAGACAGTGTGGGAGAGAGATGAGGGTAAGGAAACAGAGCTGGGGATCTGGCTGTGCCTCCTGTTTCACTGGATCCCTCTCTAGTCAACTCTGAACCAGGTGCTTGTGGGGTCAGCTCCACTGCTCCAGCTAAAGGCAGTCTGTGCCTCATGAATACGAAGCAGAAGTCCAAAAGAGGCCAGAGATCCTTGGGTGGAAATGAGCACTACAGGCTGCCCTCCAGGGATATATGCCACTGACAAGGAAGGCTTGCATGTAGCAGACCATGCTGGTGCCCTGACCCCCCTCCTCATGGGCTCCACTTCAGTGCCCATGAGCTTGTCTTCCAGCTGCCAAAAACTGCATTCCTTTGCCTCAAGGTGTGCTGTTGGCTGCTCAAGTGGCAGTCCTGAAATGCCAGGAAATCAGTCGCCTCTGTAGGCAGTCCTCAACGGATGCCTGACAGGTTTGGTGAAGAAGTAGGTACTCCCTTGCCTCTTGGGTGGGTAACTGTGGGACATGATCCACGCTGTCTCCCAGGGCTCCCCAGTGTGCCCACAGTGGTAACCGGTTTAATAATGCCTCCTTATTGACTGCTATCCCCATTCTGGCCCCCTTCCCCACTCTCCTATGGGTGTTTTCTTTACCTTCCCCCTAAAACGACTGGCACTTCAATTCTCATCTCAGGGTCTGCTTCTGGGGAACCCAAACTCTAATGGCAAGTCTTCTGAAGAGAGACTAGGCTGGCGGCCACTTGAGCACCATGTTCCTCAGATGTGAGAACTCTCTGGGTCCACAGTAGCCCTCTAGCAGAGGGGCCGATCTTCCCATCCCCAAGTCCTAAGCACAGAATCATTGGGATCCTCTGAGCCACAGGCTCTAGACCTACTTCTTTCAGACCATCTGAAACCCAACTCCAGGCACATTCCTCTCTCTCCCATCGAGGGCACAGGCAAAGCCACATCTTTTGCTCAAGGCTGGCAGGGAATGCAAGCGCAATCCCCATGAGTCTCAAATGCCCCTGAAGTCAAAATTCTGCAAGAACTCAAATAAGTAACACTTGACTGCGAGAAAGGGGTCTTACTCTGGTGCCAGGAAGAGCCAAAGATGAAAACGGCAGCCGTGGTTCAAATGAACTTTAATGAATTACCAGTGGGGACTGAAAACCACAGAATAGCAAAATGAAACAGCTATTTCAAAACCTTGCTAGACAAAGAAGAGAAGTGAACTATAAACCCCCTCAGGGCGATGTTAAATCACTCATCTTCCCTGCAGTGGGAATTCTGAGATGTTAAAAATCTCAAGAAAATGCTCGGAGCTTGAGGGATGCCACGGTGGCAATGAGTGCAAGGGGCTCCCCACACCAGCAACAGGTCTGTAAACAGCGATGCAGCTGACACTTTCCAAGGGCCTCAGAACACGGCCCTGCAGAAACCTGAAGCCATCGCCTGAGGAAGTCCCGCTGTCACCCAGGATGGGAATCAGGCGCCCCCCTTAGGGTCTAGTCACTGTAGGCCATTCTTAAGGACGTTTCTTTACAAATCCTCAGAAGCCTCTCTTCTTAACTTGTGGATGTTCGCTGGGTTTCATCTTTGCCAAGAACATCCACTTTGGGGCCCCGATTCCTTGCCAACTTAGGTGAGGGGATGGGAAGATCTTCTATCTCAGCTCTGATGTGTGGAGAGTTTTTTTGTTTTTTTTTTTTTTTTTTTTTTTTTAAGGGAAAAGAACAGCAGAGCTTTTCTGCCGGACAACCTATTCCCTTATTTATAATGCAGGACAGCAGCGCCTTGTAAGTGTATATTCTGGTTCATCTGAGGACACACGGTTGTTCATTTTAAAATTAGATTCATCCTAATTATACGAAAACAGCCTGCATGTGGTTAGTCAAAACAGCAGGAAAGCATTACTCAGCACCTACGCACTGGGCCTGCCTTCTAGACTCCACTAAACTTGTTCAACACACAGCCCCTGCCCTCTTGGAACTTCAAATCCAGCAGAGAAATCTCCATCTCACTGACCAATGTGAGGTTTGGACACTGGGCAGCGAAGAAATACGTATAGTAAGTGACTAAACATGCAATATTACCTTTGGACAAAGGGGTGAGGGAAACTGTCATGAAAGGGGCACGCTGCAACAGGGCAGAAGCGGAGGTACTTTGGATCTCAATCCTAATGAATCATGGCAGGACTGGGGGAGCTCCCTGAATGAAGGATATTAGGATGCTGTGCTGAAACAGAAGCAGGAAAAAATAGGTATGAAACCGTAAGGGACAGAAGTTTCCTTGTGGACAGTAGAACAGCATCAGCGCAAGAGACAGGAGTAGATGTCACGAAAAAAGGCAGGAAGGTGGTCAGCTTCAGCATCACATTCAACCCAAGTGGGAGAGCCAACTCTGCGTTCAAGTGGCTGCAGTCCTGGGCAGGTGACCGAACATTTATTCTTCTTTATTTTTTTAAAATTTTAATTGGAGTAGAGTTGATTTACAATGTTGTGTTGGTTTCAGGTGTACAGCAAAGTGAATCAGTTATACATATACACATATCCACTCTCTTCTAGATTCTCTTCCCATGTAGGTCATTACAGAGTATTAAGTAGAGTTCCCCGTGCTATACAGCAGGTCCTTGTTGATTATCTATCTTATATATAGTAGTGTGTGTATGTTAATTCCAAGCTCCTAATTTATCCCTCCCCACCATGTTTCTTCTTTGGTAACCATAACTTTCTTTTCTACATCTGAGACTCTGTTTCTGTTTTGTAAATAGGTTCATATGATATCGCTTATATGTGGAATCTTTAAAAATGGTACAGATAAACTATTTACGTCTATCATTCTTATTTTCCACAGACCCTGAGGGTTCCCTAAGTTCAACGATGGACCATGGAACATACCTCTTGAGGATGAAAAATGCCAGGACATCTATAAAAAGGAGATTGTTACCAGTAAACACATCCTAACAATTTAAAACTGAAAAAAAGAATAACGAATGATACAAAATGATCAAGGAGACTTGCAGGTTGACTTTCGGGTCTCTCTCTTTGACCTCCTGCCTTTTGGACAATCAAGCTCCGTACTTCCAGGGTGAAGGCTGACTGAACACAATCACTTTTACAATTTTTGTAAGAATAAGATGATGATAAAATTGTTTCCCATGTACTGGGCACTCCCCAGGCACTATGGATGGGCTCAGCAGTCCATAAACTTGATTCCACTCAATCTCCTCTGTGATGCCGTCAAGTAAGTACCAATATTATTTCACTGCCCAGGTGAGGTGACTGAAGTTCAAGGCAGTTATGTCACTTGCCAGAGAGACCACGAGCTAGAAGGGGACAAAGCCAGGCATCTAACTCAGCACCTATAGGGACGTCCACCACCCACCCGCAACTCCTGATCTCTCGCCAGTGCCCCAGCTCTCAACCAGTCCAGGACCCAGGACCCTCAGTTTCCACCCTCCCCACAACACACCTGGCCTCTAAGGGAAGCGGGGAGGGTGTCTCTCCTCCCTGCTCTGTGACAGGACTTTAAAATAGGACATGACTGGTACCCACACTGCAGGTTGCTCTGAGCCCCAGGGATCCCAGTGATGAGCCAGGAACAAGTTGGGGATTACCGAGAAAATGATTTCTTCTTTATTATGGAATATCAGGAATTAGCTGGATTCAAAAAGATACACGCATCCCAACGTTCACAGCAGCACTATTCACAGTAGCCAGGACATGGAAGCAACCTAAGTGTCCATCGACAGAGGAATGGGTAAAGATGTGGCACATATATACAGTGCAATGTTACTCAGCCGTAAAAAAGAACAAAATAATGCCATCTGCAGCAACATGGATGCAACTAGAGATGATCATACTAAGTGTAGTAAGTCAGAAAGAAAGACAAATACCATATGATATCGCTTACATGTGGAATCTAAAATATGACACAAATGAACCCATCTACAAAAGAGAAACAGACTCACAGACATAGAGAACAGACTGGTGGTTGCCAAGCGGGAGGGCGTTGGGGGAGAGATGGAGTGGGAGGCTGGGATTAGCAGATGCAAACTATTATATATAGGATGGATAAACAACAAGGCCCTACGGTATAGCAAACTGGATCACATTGCTGGACAGCAGTAATGAAAACAACATTGCAAATCAACTACAATAAAAAAAAAAAAGAATTAGCTGGATTCTGTACCTGAGAGGTACTTTATCAGGATTAACTTCTTCATACTGCAAATTTTGATTTTCAAAATTATTGTAAAATTTTTTACAAAAATAGACTTGAAGTCAAAGACAGGCCTACCTAGGGTAATATAAAGGCAAAGAGTTCTTAAAATCTTTTCCTTTTACAGGTCCTTAACATGATACTTCGGATCACTTGGTCTTATTTCTTCATAATCTAAAACACATGTGCACTTGGCAACTGTTTCTCTACTCTCAGATTAAGACATTTTAATAATAATTAAGTACATTTTCACAACGTTGGAAGGAAAGGGCTTCTTTGTCCTTTTCCTTTACCTCACTTTTATTATTCATGCCCCTCTAACATTTCCTTCGCCAGAGGCACTTCTATACAACTGGCTGAATATCTGATCAAGCTCATTTACCATTTGGGAAGAAAACAAGCAAATATCCTTTATGACTAAAAAAGAGCGTTCCCCATTGTAGTAAGGAATGATAAGTAGAATAAATACTAGGAAAATTGCTATTTTTAGTCAAGACATTATGTAATGAGCCATTTATTTAAACTGTCTAAAGCTCTGCAAACTGATTCCAGGAAAAGGGCTTCAATTCCTCTGTCAACACACCAAGAATCGGCTCTGCCCTCTGCTTCCTGATAGCTCTACTTTAAATTTTAGTTTCCTTTAAAAAAATCAGCACATTCATAATGTGCCAGTTATACCAGGATTGATCAGTAAACTCCCAACACTATGTACATGTTATGACCCACAGAGATCTATCAAGAAAATCAAAATGATGATCAAAGACTAAAAGGGAAAGCCGGGTGTAGCCAGATTAATGATGAGCCACCCCGTAAAAGTGAGCAGGAAGTGAGGAAACAGAACTGGGTCAGCTAGGAGGGTGGTACTGCACCAAAACCCAGAACTGGGTTATGTCATTGCTATCGGGATGTTTCCATCACTTGCCAGGGCCTCCAAAAGTACGAAGACAGTGCTGTGAGGAGAGCCTCAGAAGAACTGAAAAACAGAATTACACAGGGTGGCAAAGACAGTTCACTGGCCACCAAATATTCCGCCTCCCCTTCCCCTTCTACAGCACGGAGGCATCGCAGGAAAGCAGCTGTGAGACAGGGGCTGTATCTCCCATCCTGCTTTCTTCAGCGGGAGGGGAGCACGGCATTGTTCTCACCAGTGGAATCAGAGCAAAATGATTCTGGGTCACTTCCAAGCGGAGGCAGTTAGGAGGCTGGTGTGTTTCTGCACTCTCTTGCCTTCTCAGGGGTCTGATGCAGTGAGGACATGGCCTTGGAAGCCTTGAGCTGGAGATGGAGGAGCCCAAGACCAAAGGAATCAGGATTCCTCAGAATCGCCATAGAGCAGAGTCCCCAAGCTAATCAGGAACCGCAATTTTCAACTTCACGTGGGTGAAAGATAAACTTCTACCTTCTTTAGCTCCCATGCATTTTTAATTTTATTTCAAAGTGTAGATAGTGTTTTCCTAACCAATATACGTGGCAAGAAAAACTTAAGTGTCTCAATCACTTGAAATAATGTATACAATTTATTTTTGCATGGAATTTGACAGAACCATAGATTTTTAAGGCTAAAGTTGTCCTGCCCAGTTCCAGCAGCTACTAGCCACTAATGGCCATTGAGCATTTGAAATGTGGCTAGGTCAAGATTGAGATGTGCTACAAATGTAAAATATACACCAGGTATTAAAGGTTTAATACAAAAAGCAAAATATCTCATTGGTATTTCGTATTGATTATATGTTAATAATTTGGGGATGAAATAAAATATACTATTGAGTTCAAACTCACTGGTTGCTTTTTACTCATTTGTAACATGGCTACTAGAAAATTTTAAACTACCTATGTGGCTCACATTATATTTCTATTGGACTCTGCTCGGCTAGTAGGTGTTAGCAAATTACAACCCACCTTCTGTTTTTGTAAATAAAGTTTTATTGGTACAGAGCCATGACTACTTACATGTTATCTATGGCTGGTTTTGCATTACAGGGCAGAGCTGAGTAGTCCTGAAAAGCTGAAAATATTTATTATATGGCCTATTATAGAAAATATTTGTAGAAAATCTGTTTGGGATTACTAAGAAATAAGACCAAACAATGATAAGAAGTCATCATGCTAAGGGCATGTAAAAGGAAAAGAAATCATTGTTTGACTTTATATTACCCCAGGTAGGGCTGTCTCTGACTCCAAGTCTACTTTTGTAAAATATTTTGCAATATTTTTAAAAACTAAAATTTGCAATATGAAGAAGTTAATCCTGATAATGCCCGGACTAAGGATAACTTTGAAATTACCTAATTTATCTACTCTTACCATTTCATGACTAAGGAAATGAAAGCTCAGATAAGTGAAGAGACTTGTCCAAAATATTTTTATTCTAAATTAGGTGGTATTTCTAAAAGGTCATTATCATTCATTCATTCATGGATTCATACTCTCCACCCATCTCTAATTTTGATCATTAAAGAAATAAAATCCCTATCAGTTAGAAAAATCAGCACTTAAGAGCAGAGAAATCCTTGAGTAATAACAGCGACAAATAGGCTGTGAGATAGTTTTTAAATTAAGCTTCATTTGAAAACACTTTAAAGAGAACCTATCATGTAATCTGCTTTCAAATTAAACTTGAAATTCCCCCAAATGTAGAGCCAGCTTGCTAAAAATATGCCTTATTGGAATTAAATGTTAAAAAATTTGCCACATCTTGGAGAAAAGGAAATCTGTTCCCAAAGACTTCACAGCAACATATAACTGCCTCTGTTCTAGCAGCCATCCTCTCTCAGTGTATTATTCTAGAACTTCTAACTGGGCTCACCATTTCCAGTCTCTGTCCCACTCAAGACCTATCCCAAAGAGCCCTTCTAAAATAAAAATCTGATGTGCTGACCATTCCTTAGTCTCTCCATGCTGTCAAGATAAAGTTCATCTTCCTTATTTGGTCTGGAAAGTCTTCATCACGTGGCTTCTACCTGCTCCTACGGCTTCATTTATTGCCCTGTGCACATCAGACTAAGCTCCTTGCAATTTCCCAAATGCTTCATACTTTTATTCCATTTCATGCACTTGTATATGGTGTTCTTACTGCCTAGAACTCTCCCCACTCCGGACTATGGGTCCCCACTGTACACTGTACTTACTCCATCACAGAACTTATCAATATTGTAGTCGATGGTAACTGTCGAAGCCTTAATTCTACCACCACTAGGAATAGCTAATATTTAGGAACACTGAATTGCAGGTCAAGTGCTACACTATTTCATTTAATCTTCACATGTTATAGATGAGGAAACCGAGCAAGTGTAATAAAGCCAGGGGAAGCCAAGACATGAATCCACACATCCCCACTCTGCAGCTCTGGTTCTTAACTCGACACCAGTGGTTGTCAGTGGGGGTGACTTTACTGCCCATGAGACATCTGGCAATATCTGGAGACATTTTTCCTTGCTGCAACTGGCGTGTCGGGGGAGCTACTGGGATCTAGTGGGTAGAGGTCAGTGATACTGCTAAACATCCTACAGTAATGAGTGCAGCTCCTCAAAGGAGAGAATTATTCGGCCCCAAATGTCAATAGTTCAGAGGCTGAAAAACACTGGTCTACACTAAATTAACTCCTGTTGATTGACCCAGGAGACTCTGAGTATCTCTACAGCAAGGATTTTTAAATGTTCACCATGGTGTCTTGGAACCTACTATAGAGCCTGGTACCCAGTAGATGCCCAGTGCATATAAGATGGATGGATGGGTGGAGGGATGGATGCAGGAATGGATGGATGAATGGGTGGAGGGATGGAGGGATGGATGGTTGAACGGGTGGAGGGATGGACAGATTCCAGGAGAAAAGAAGCAAGTTTCCTTATTTTACGCCTTGGTTTTCGTGACAACTTCAATAAATATAAATCTGAACACACATTCTCAATTAACAGCAAATGAATGCACGCAGAGTACATTCCAGACGATGCCTTCACCTTAGCAATACGTCACATTTACGAATCTATAGTGTGAGATTAAATTAATAAGCCAAATGCCTAGCATTATATTTTTGCAAGAGTCCCTTACAACTACTATACTACAGGATAAATTGACATGTTCATCATCCACATAGGCCATAACTTAAATTGTTTTAAAAAAGATTTCCTGTATAAGGTTCCCCTGGTTTCTTTTTCTTATCTAAAAGACATAATACAAGAATATACAACCTTATGCTTCCCCCGTTGTAACTACAATTCCTATATAAATACATTATTCTAGATTTCCAGATGCCTGGGGTAGAAATTACAATGAAGCTTAGGTGAAATTCAAAAAAGTAAACAAAAACATATATGGCAGAAATAACCCATTCTCTGTCTTACATAAACTAATGTATCTAAATACCAGAAATGAGGTCAAGGAAAGATATATTTTATGATTATAATATTTTTGAAGTAACAGCAATTTACCCTGATTTTTACATAATCACAAACACTTCAACAATGGCGGCATTAATCAGTGTTGAATACAAACTGATAGATTTTCTACAGAAGAGTACAAAGGTTCAGCTGTGGGGCTAGTTAAAACAAATTGTACTCAATTTTTTAAGTGCAGTACTATGAACTATTCCTCACAACCTTCTGCATTGAACTTTAGCCGTTTGTGGTTTCACACACCACACACACACACACACAAAGAATATGCTGACCCAATAAGTTTTGGTACCTGCTCTCCCTCTTGGAGATTCACACATGCACACAAGCATAAAAGTAGACTCTGAGAATGCTTGCGTTAAGTTGTTAAACTCGGGATTTCCCATAGAGTAACAAATAAAAAGTTAAATCTGATGAAGATTTGCCGAAACATTTAGGAGTAGGGAGAAGGCCTAAAAGTGATGACAGGATGTGTAGCTGGGGACATCAGCATAACTGTGGCATTTCTTGCCATGGGAACCACAGCTGACGCCAGAGACGAGCAGTGCCTTTTTCACTGTATGTGAGAACATGACACGCACTTGTCACAGAGGCAGACTCTGCATGTACGGACATGCAAGTGGTGAGACATTGCCGCATATGGAAGAGCAACACGAAAAAGCTAACCCGAACCCAGGAATGTCATGACTGCTAATATCAATCATGATTTTTTGAGCACCTGCTCTGTACAACCGTGGCTGAAATCTGGGAAAACAGAGCCTTAAGAGAAACAAAAGAGGGGAAAGTACATCTGAACCATCTTGAGAACCACGGAACAACACAAGTCACAAGAGTCAGAATACTCAGTGGGCCCTGGATGCCACAATCATACAGTCTGCCACCAAAACCAGGACTGTCTTCTCCACTCTCCTCATCAGGAACACTCCTGGGTCTCCAGAGGAATCACACAAGTGTACTTCCCACATGAAGAAGACATACCTGCTGTCAATTAACATTCCTTTGTCCAAGCTTTTGCTTTCATCAGGTTACCACTCATGACTTTTTGAATAAACCCCTACGTTCTTGATCCCAGAAGAGAAGGCATAATCCTTAAGATCTCTTTTATTAGAAAGAGGAAGTTGAATGAGTAATTAGTTCAGATCAGTCCTTTCCTAATTGTTATATGTGCCCCATCCACAGTCCACTCTCAGCACGCACGCACACGTAGGCACAGGCACACATATGTATGCATATGTTATTATACGTATTACTATACTGTTATATACACATTGCATATCATGATATACATATTATTGTATGTGTTGTATACACGTATACATATGTATATGTATATGTATGTGTATATGTATATGTATATTTTAGAGTGTCTATCATGATGAAAAGGCTACAGTATGCTTCCTGGGACAGAGTCAAGGTTCCTGGGTCCAAATTCCAGGCTCTCCTGACTTGCCATTTGGAAAAAGATACTTAAGTTCACAGCAGAGCTCAGTTTCTTACTCAGTAAAAATAGTACCGCACAGGAAGAGCTGCCAGTACATAAAGATCCAAAGTCCCTGGAAATTAGGACAGTATGGACAGGCAACATTAGCATTAAATGTAGATCACGATTCTCACTGTCAGTTGGCCAGATTCCCGAGAGGAGGATATAGAAATAGGTTATCTGTGACTCAGTGATCTGGATAGTCTCCCCTCCCCCATTTGCTTAAATGCTGTAATTGACTAACACTTTGGGAACTTAAGGTGGAGAGTGAACACCCTTAATCAGAAGACTCACCAGCTTAAATGTATTCAACCCCACACCGCATGAATCCCAAGACAGTCCCGGGTGAATCGCACTGCAATTTACGCTAATACACACGGGCGACAAAACCCACAAAACCATCACATCCTCAGATTAAAAGAACTTTATTTCACCTAGGGGGCCATGTGAGGGACCCCGATAGGCATATCCATTCCATCACAGTGGAGACCGCTTCAGAATCCCTTTGCATTAACATATGCATATTGTCTCATAGCTCACTAGGCTATACACTGAGCCTCAAAAGCAGGCCCAGACACATACGAGGTACACAAATTTTTGTAGACTGAATGAGGAATCAAATCAAGTAATGAAAATGACTTTAAATAAAGCAAGGAGTTCACCTGCCATCTATTGCTCAACCAGCTCAGACAGTAGAGCAAGCCCTTCTAGCAAACTACCCTGCTGTGCTATGGACATACAATGTAATCCAGGCAGCAAACATTCACAATGGGCAAAACTAAGACAGAAGATGACACCTGATACACTATCAGAAAAGAGAGAGAAGCGTCTCCCCTTCTCCCCCTCTCATTCATTCTTCCAACGAGCTTCTCCCTGTGCCCGTGTCAAAGCCTTTGCTAGGTGCTGTAAGTCAAGGATGAGTAAACCCATAGCCCATCACCACAGTTCAGAGGGGAAGACAGAAATGAAACAAAAACAAACACACTGCCCTGCAGGGTGATAACTGTACAGGCTAAAGCACAAAGCATGGAGGCCACCAATTGAGAGAGGTTTATGGCCATAGGGTCATTTTCAAGTACCTGGCTGTCCCGTCCCCCAGACTGTTCCAGTTTAAAAGCTTGGCAGAGATACTGGATATTTGAGGAAGTCAGCCTAGAGAACATGCTAACCACTCATTCCTCTAGGTTTTCTGAGCTCTACTTCTGCACAGGGGACGGCGTCCCGAATCTCCTCTGCGGGGCAATGGGACCTCAGACCCCCAAAGATAAAAGTCCCACTGGGTGACTTTCCATTACTAGGCCTTCTGCATTTTTTTCCCTCGAGGGTTGGTAAAAGACTTGACCATATAAAGAATTTTACTTCATTTTCCGTAGAAATGAAGTTCAAGTATTGGCCATTATATGATCTCACATTCCACAGGAGCATATACTAGTTGCCATGTAGCATGGTAAGCACTCTACAAATGTTATCTGATCCATCCTTACAGCTTCAAGGCCTACCTGCCACATCAATGCTTCCACTCTGCATTTGCATCTGTTAACTTGGCTACTGAGAAGCTCAGAGCTAAATTAAATACTGAAAAGCAATAAGCACTTACGATTTCAGTTTGATTATCTGTACTCCTCTACAAGATTTTGACCTCTCTTCCTTTGCCATTTTTACCAGTCTCATCACTTTGTGGGATTTTTACTATGCATTTACTGAGACACATTTCTGGAAGCCAATACTCTACAAACAAAAACAAATGGCCAGAACCATCAACTGTAATTTCCTTTTAGTTTCATTTGTCACAAGAGTTTCCATGAATAGCTCATTTGAAGATGACCCCTTGTGTGTCATACCTCGGTCACTTGGAAACTCAGATAGTGAACTATTTCCCACAATCAGCAGGTTCAGAATCTGTTCATGAAGTGCAGAAAAGGGAAAAGGGGAGAGGTTGGCGGACGTAACTTACCCATAGGGTAACCACTAGGTTGCTTCCTAATCTACTACCAAGGGATATTTCTATCTTGTGCTGGTTCCTGACAGTCCCGTTCACCCCTTCCCCAACATCTACTTCTGTAGACCAGCTATACCATGACATGCCCTTGGTCCCCTTAGGGCTGCCAAGGCCAAAGGCACCACCAGAACCTGCTGAGTGAGAAGGCATCGCTATCACCCAGTGATGTCTGTTCCCTGGAATTTCACTCTCCGCACTGACAATGCCTCTGCAACTCATAAAGACTCTGCTGAAACCCAGGGAGCTGAAGGTCAGTGTCTTTAGGGAATCAAGGTACCATGTAAGACAAACTGCTGCTGAGGATTTCCATGTACTCAAGGCAAACGCCCCCAGGAAGAACTCACAGAAATAACTCTCTGCGTTGTCACTACATAGAGCAGGGCTAGCTTTCGTATCCAAAAAAAAAAAAAAAGAGAGAGATATAAAAATCGAACCATATATACATGGCACACACACACACATACACAGGCACAGATCTTGGCGCATCCAATTGGTACCCAGTTAGATGCTTAGTCAGGTATTTTTTGGAACACAGTGTTTGGGCACAACCATTTATTTATTCAACAAAGATTTATCCAGCACCTACTGTGTGCCAAGCACTGTTCAAGATGCCAGAGAATCACGAGTGAACGAGACAGTCAAGATTCTTTTTCTCAAGGACTCTATAGTCCAGACAGGTACTCAACAAGTAGCAACTGAAATGAACAATTCAGATGGAAAATAAGACCAAGGAAGGAAAAAAAAAAAGGAAGCAAAAAACAATGCCATGGCTTTGAGAAGGAATGGGAGGCTGCCTCTGCCCCAATGGTCAGGGGAGGGCTTTTTAAAGAAGTAACACATAATCTTACAATAAAATGACAAAAAGGAGCTGAAGAAACCAATCACCTTTACTCTGATTTCCATCAAAAAGATGAGCTTACTAAAAAAAGAAAGGTGCAATCCCATTTGTGGGTCCACACACCCTGTGCTTCAAACGACTGCAAAAAGCCCAGGAAAGGAAAAGGATCCACAACTTTCTCTGCTCTTAAGGACATTTTAAGAAATCTCCTTTCCCCAAAGATGCTAAATGAAAAGGAAGTTGCCTTAATTCATCTCTGTGGTAGGATTTACTACAAAGAATCTAAAAGGGGGGAAAATGGAATGTTTATTCCTCTTTTAAAGGTCAGTTACTTTATAATGTTCCAATGTCAATAAAATTATGCCTTTGCCTTGTAATGCCAACAGGAATTGCTTCATTTAAAAAAAAAAGTCTAGGGCTAAATTCAGTTTCACTTGTTGGAAAAGAGAAGCAAATCATATTTACTAGCAGATAATACCACTTCCAACACATAATAAAACTTTGAAATTCATTAAAAATAAGATTCTGATAGTAGCTTTTCAACGTGCACAAATAATAAGTGATTGTTCACCAATACCTTCCCATATCCCAGCCCAAACAAATCGCTTAGTATTGAATTTCTGTTGGAGTCAATTAAAACGCTTAGCCAACTGGCATGAAAACTCCTGAAAACGTCCACTGCTCAAAATAACTTTCATCAAAACACCTTTTTCTTTCATGTTTCCTAGTCCCTGACTTGTTTCATAATAAAAGAGGTAAGCAGAAATCAATTAGGGAGCAGATCCCTCACCATGACTATTCAGATTGAATCATGGAATATTTTGACTAAAACGCAATTTGTATTACCTTGCAATGCACAGCATGCTATATATTATTGAAATGTAAATACGCATACGAAACTAAAAGAAGGCAAAGCTATTGTCCAGCAGGTCTGCATCACCCAATACTATCAGAAACTTCTGTGCTCTGGTATTAATACGCTGTCCAAGGAATGCTTAATTTTTTGAACTTCCAAACGGGTCTTTAAAACTGACTCTCACTGGCACCTAAGAACAATAACATGCTAAGGGGAAGACTCTGTTTCATTTATTTACTGATGGGGCTTATTAGTGTTTGAATCTTCACAAATTCTCAACGTGTGCGGAGCGGGGCCGACGTAGAGTCTGCGCTTTTCTGCCCAGGTAAACTCTTGTCTCTCTTTCACTCCCTTCACGAACTGTTATGCTTCTAGACCCTTCCTGTAAAATTTCCCATTTGGGGAAAAATTATACACTGAGCCTTCTGTAAACAAAACACTCACCCCGCCCCCATTAAAACAAATCAGAAGGCTTAAGAATTAGCACTAATACTGAGCCTACAATGGTCGCCGGCAAATACAAATGACAACTGCAGCCGAGAAGGGCCAAATCCACCTGGAGTAAAAACTCCCCCAATGAGTCCTTCTCCGAGGGGTGACGGGGTGGGGTGGCGACCGTGCAGCTGGCACAACTCGGGGACCGGAACCGACTCGAGGGGCCCCAGGGGAAGATGCTGCGTCAAGAGAAGCGAAGCAAGAAGCGCGAACCGGGAGGCGAGCGACGTCGCCCCCCATTCCCCGGGGAGGTGGGGAGAAGCCAAGTCGCCAGGCACGGGCACCAGGGCACGCCACCCGCAGGATCGGTCCCCTCTCAAAGCCCGGAGTTCCGGGGCAGGAGAACAGGGGCGATGGGGGACCCACAGTCCCTTTAAACCGCCTCCACACACACACCCCCGCCCCACCACCAGCCCCGGTGTCTGCCAACCTTTTCCGAACCCTCGTGTCACAGAACTTCCTCATCATGGAAACTTCCACTCGGTTCGGCGCTGAGGATGCCAAACTCCATGTCACAAGGAGGCTGTCAACAGCCGGGCTCGGGGTTTGAGGAACACCGCCGCCCCAGCCGCCCCGCTCCGCCGCTGCCCACGCCGCGGCTCCCCGAGCGGTGCCCGGGCGGAGAGGGCACCTCCTACCCCCAGGCGGGGCGCGAACCCCCGGAGGCGGGTACCAGGGCGGCTGACACCCCACCCACGCCCGCCCGCGCGCGCGTGCGCGCCCGGCATCGCCGCTCGCACCCTGTGTGGTTCCCGCGACAACCCCGTCGCCCTCCTGCCCACCCCCCGGACGGCGGGGACCGTCGCCCCCTCCCCCGCACCCCCGCCTCCGCGCCGTCCTCCGGCCAAATTACCGGTGTTCTCCAGCCTGCCGGGTCGGGCGCCCCTGCCCGGGGAAGGCCGCCTGCGGGCGCTGCCCGAGCCCGGGAGCAGAAGGTCTCCTTCCCCAGCGCACTCACATTATTCATGCAAAGTTAATCCCCGCCGCGTCACGGCCGCCCGCCTGAGGATGTGCGCCTTCCTTGGCCAAGCCCCGCAGTCTCCACCCTCCTCCGCCCCCTCCTCCCGGCGGCGGGGTCCCGGGGAGC
>NW_020175024.1:69807-97057 GCF_003031525.2 Neophocaena asiaeorientalis asiaeorientalis
CGCGCCGCCCGGCTCGCCGCCTCCGCACCTGCCGCCCCAGGTGCGGGCTCCCCCTCGTCCCCGTCCCGGCCGTGCCCTCCACCCTGGGAGTCCTCCCCGGGTGGCGATGTCGCGGCAGTGTTGGTGGCGCGCGTCCACCCACCAGGTTGCGTGCGCACGGCGGTTCGGGCTTGGGCGTCATTCCTCTCGTCTGCAAAGAGGAAGGGACGGGGGGACGAGGGACACGGGGCCGAGGAAGGGTGACTTCCAGAAGCACGGGCTCCTCTTGGCCCGGGCCGCCGCGCTCCTCCCTCCTTCTGCGAACCACTTGTGGCGCGTGTCGGGCCGACACGGCGATCTGGCTCCTCCCGGGGCCTCGCTCCCGCCGGGCGTCTGGCGTTCCCCATCATCTCCACCCCCGGGAATAAAGTTTGCAAAAAATACCCGGCTTGCGCCTGAAGGAAACACCCCCTCCACACCACCCGGCACATCCTGGGAGACGGGCGCAGGGTGGGGACCCTCCGCAGGTTCCAGAAGGGCCGCCCTGTTCATTTGTCTTTGCCCTGGACATGGACAAATAAAACCCGGAAGACAAAAATAATTTATACTCTTGGAAAGTCCTGCCCCGGTCAAATATGAGCTTCTAAAATCCCCCCACCCCCACCCCCAGCCCTGAACGCCAAGGGTTCAGGCTAGGAGAAAAGCAAGCAGGCTGCTGCGTCCTGGGCTGGAAGCATGCTTGTGAAAATCCTGAGCACCCAAGAAGATTAAAACGTCATCGGTCGGAGGCTAGGGTTACAATAAACCTATTTTGACGGCAGAGTACAATGATTTTCTTATAGATAATATCAAAATAATTCCGACTTCATTATTCAATATACACAAGTATTAGTATAACGAACCGTTTTGACAGAGGCTTTTTTAGCCTCAACTGTCTGAACAATGATTTATCGGAGAGTTTTCTAATTTCCAGCCGGTGACGTGTTTTATTCCCAATTCTTGTGAGCGTCCCAGGGAAACGGATGAGAAGCCTACTGACAGCGTGAACTACCACAATGGTCAAGAATTCAGAAACTGCTTCTGTTGTTGAGTGCAGAGTTTCAGCGCGCGGGTCGAGAGAGAGGGAGTCGCAGACCTCAAGGCTCCCTGGCGAGAGGGAGGGACCTCTCCCTTCAGACTCCACGGACTCTATTTCCCCTGGGTCCTTGGCAAGAAATCCGTGCTTTATTCTGCACTTTTAACAAGGCTGCAGCCTAGGACTTGCAGGGTTTGTAGCTGGAGAGAAGTTGTTCTCCTTTTGCAGCTAAGTTCCTGGGCTTTGCTCCAAAGCTGCCCGGGATGTTTTGGTTGGTTTGGAGGAAAGCTGTGGAGTCTGCACCATTTGATCCAAACAGGCGGCCCCCTGGTGGCTAACTGTGGGTGAAAAGCTGGCCACTGGCGGAGAAGCCTGCCCCGACAGGCCCCCACAGTTGACAGCCGGTCTTCGCAGGGGCCATGGAGCCGCTGGAACAACTTTGCAAGGAGGGGAGGTGGGGAGGGGGGCGGAGGTGGGGAGGGCGGCGTGATGTCACTCCTCCTTCACAAAGGTGAATGATAGGCCCTAATCCGCTGGGGCTTTTTTTTTTTTTTTAAATTTTATTAGAGTTGATTTACAATGTTGTGTTTAATTTCTGCCGTACAGCAAAGTGACTCAGTTTTACACATATCCACACTCTTTTTTATATTCTTTCCCATGATGGTTTATCCCAGGATATTGAATATAGTTCCCTGTGCTGTACAGTAGGACCTTGTTTATCCGTCCTATATATGATAGTTTGCATTCTCCTCCTGAGTTTAACTTGGAGCTAAATTCCTTCTTAAGTAGGAAACATTACACAGAGAATGAAATATAACAAAACCTGTTGCTTCCCTTTGTTCAAATGGCTTTGTTTTCCTGATCTCATTTGGCCTGGAAACTTCTGAAGTAAAGAGTAAATGAAAGCGAAATAAACGTGGCGTTATTCAAGCAATTCGTGAAGCAATGTTATATAACAATAAGGGAGAACAATTTTAAGGCGACGTTATTGAAATAGCATGATTCCATTTGAATCGGCCCACTGAGGGCAGTCTTTCAGGCTCCATCATGGTGAGGAAGCGTTACTCACAGAACATGGCATTTATTTTTCTAATTTTACATAAAGGGGTACATTGAAGGAGAATTTTTATGGGGACCTGATTGAAGGTAAAAAATAATATTCAAATTTTAGAGCACATGGTCCCGTGTTCTAAAGCTGTTTTCATGACCCACACTCACCTTTCACCGTAGCCAACCTCATTACCAGGGTCTACAAATTTCAAGCTGGTGACTTGGTTCAAGGAAGCGATTCATTCATATATTCATGTATTCATCAACTGCTGGGGTAAGAAGATAAATAAAACGTAGGATCCAACAGGGCTGGGATTACACTGAAGCCAATGAGACCAGTGGTGCAAACACAGGGTCCAAGCCTCTCTTGAATGAAAATTTTGATACACTGTTCATCGTGGATAATTGTTGCATTCATTTTGATGTTTAAAATATGGCAATAAAATATCATTTCTCGATTACTGGGTTTTTTGATGTTCTCTTACATTTTGCACTCAAGGCAAAGGCCTCAGTGGCTTCACCCTAGTCTCCCTCTGCTGTGCCCTCAGTGCTAGCAGAGTCCAATCAGAGAAGTACAATTCAATTAAAATTTTATTAGTGTTGAAGATAATTAATATAGGTAAGGAACTTGAGGCTAGGGAATTTAGAGATGTGGTGTGAGGGGAGGAGAAAATTTGGGAGATTTCACTGAACAGGTTTGCCCTTAAAGTCCATTAAGGATGGACCAGATTTTACCAGGGAGTATTGGAACCGGAACCGGAAGACGTGCCATTCTAGGGACCAGAACCACTGGTATTCTTTCATTCATCCAACTGCTTCTCAAGCTAGCTGTGTGACCAAATGACCCAGCCCTGGAGCTCCTGATCTTCTCTGTTCATCGTTAGTTCCTGGAATTTATTTTGGCTATAAGGGCCCCAGTGATTCTGGTCCGTGGCCAGGCAAATAAGAATGCGAAGTTCATCCCTGCCCTTCGGAGGAAAGACAGGCTATTAGGGGAGATGACATGTTCAATATTAACTCTAAGAGTGAAGATGCAATGGGAAATACATAAAAGTAAATTGCTAGATTGTTGCTGGTGAGGAAGAATGGGGGGATTGCACAAGATTTTCTGCAGAAGGTCCTGGGTGGAACTTTGGGGAGAAGCTGGAGAGAGGGGAAACATGCCGCTGGCTATATTATTAGCAAAATGAAAATACAGTGCCCTTTATTCAAAAAGCAAGAAAAAAAAGTGCCACGAAAGACACAAAATATAACGCTATCTCCTTTCTTCCATGTGTTCTCTTTGGAAAGGTTATGGTATTTTTTATTTGCTATTTAATATCATTCTAAGTAAAGAAAAATAAGCATTAGCATTTTAAATGATTAGCATCAATGTTCATTTTTAGATCGTGCAATGCTAGTTTTAAGGAAAGATATAAGAGCATTTAACTCATTATGAAATCACCGCAATCTGTGCTTTGTAGCGAGTCTGTGCACATGTACATTGTGGTTCACGTATGCAGATGTGTTTCGTACTTACCAGAACAGTTGAAACGCAGCACAAAACTGACTCAAATGCTTTTTTAAAAGATTGAAGTAGAGTTGATTTACAACGTTGTGTTAGTTTCAGGTGTACAGAAAAGTAACTCAGTTATGCATATATATATATTATTTTTCATATTCTTTTCCATTATAGTTTATTACAGGATATTGAATATAGTTCCCTGTGTTATACAGTAGGACCTTGTTGATAATCTATTTTATATATAGTAGTGGGTATCTGCTAATCCCAAACCCCTAATTTATCCCTCCCCCACCTTTCCTCTTTGCTAACCATAAATTTGTTTTCTATGTCTGTGTGTCTGTTTCTGTTCTGTAAATAAGTTCATTTATATTAATTTTTAGATTCCACAGATAAGTGATATTGTATGATATTTGTCTTTGTCTGGCTTACTTCACTTAGTATGATAATCTCTAGGTCCATCTGTGTTGCTGCAAATGGCATTATTTCATTCTTTTATCTGGCTGAGTAGTATTCCATTGTATATATGTACCACATCTTCTTTATCCATTCATTTGTTGATGGACACTTAGGCTGCTTCCACGTCTTGGCTTCTTGATACGTGCCCATTCTACCCACACTCTATCTTTGACTTACTGATGAATAAGGAAGAACTGAAAGGAAGAGGAACTATGGGTTGCCCTTTCCTTCTATGTCTGCATTTCAGAGTAAATGGTTAGCTAATACAGGGAAGGAAAACAAGTAAGAAAGGACATGTTAGGAGTCCTTGGTTGTTGTCTTTCTTTTGCATTCAAAGCACGTTCTGGTTGGAATGGAAAGCATGGTCTCTTGGGGTTGTCCCACTTAGTTGTTGATGTAACATGCTTACCCTGGACCTGATTGGAGTTTTGCTCACCTCCCAGACATCATGGAGTCATCAGAACTCTGTGTTCAAGGGGCATCAAGCATGCCAGATGTGAGTCGAGCAGGGAAGAACACAATGGACACGTATATTGTGTGGATTTCCTCTGCTCCAGACTTCACTTACAAAACGCAAGTTCAAAGACAAAATTACTAGCAATTTCAAGATGGTAAAAACAGAGTGTTAAGCTAAGTGCCAGGCCCCAAGCATGGGGCCCCATGTGACTGCACAAATCCATGCCCGTAAAGCTGGCTGGGGGAAAGAAGTTGATTCTTTGTCATGGTGGAAGCCTAGGACATGTGGAAGGGTAAGCAGACATTCTGGCATGGCTAGTTACAGCAAGGAGTATACAGTACAGCTGACATTTATTAAACTTGTATTATGTTCCCGATATTGTCCTAAACACTTCACATCTTTTTTAAAGTTTGCCCAGGAGCTCTGTGAAGCAGTACTGTTACGCATTCCATTTTTCAGATGTGGAAACTAAGACAGAGGAAGATCAAATAAGTTGCTCAAGCTCAGGCCCAGGCTCTAGTGGCCAAGGCTGCTCTGAAGCAGCCCCTCGTGCTTCGCGTATGCAGGACAGGAAGTGGTGGAGCCAGAAAATGTGAGCTGGTCCTGGGAGTCACGCAGTGTCCCTTTCGCGCCTCACTTAAGGGGTTGTTGTGCCCTGGGACGATCAGAGAGGCCTAAATAAAACATGCATGTCACCAGGTAGTAACCTAGAAAATGCCCTAATTACATTCGCTCCCCTGTTTTCCAATGGGAGGTAGAAGATCCTGAGGCTCCTGGGCAGGAAGTCGTAAGCCACAAGCTGGAAGGAGCCTGGGTCCCTTTACCACCATACGGAAAAGTCCGAGAACATCCACGCTGACCTGGACAGTGTTTGAAGCATCGACTTCTGTTGTGTGAAGCCGCTGAAATGTGAAGGTTTTTTTTGTTGCAGTAGCTAGTGTTATCCCAACACACCCATCCGCCAAACCAAACTCCACCAGAGCATAAACCATCTTTGCTTTAAACAGACATAGTTCAAATAATGAAACAGGCCTAGGCATATCAACATGCATAAAGCTCTACAACAAAATGCTGTGTTATAAAAAAGTTCAGTGGTGATTTTTTAATTGAAATGAAATTTACATAATAGTAAAATAGACAGATCCTCAGTGTTCAGTTTGATGAGTTTTTATATTTTTATACCCTTGTGTAGTCACCACCCGGACAAGATTGAAAACATTTCCAGCAAGCCAGAAAGTTTCTCTGTGTCTTTTCTTTCTTTTTTTAATATTTATTTGGCTGCATTTGGGTCTTTGTTGCTGCACGCGGGCTTTCTCTAGCCGTGGTGAGCGGGGGCTGGCTACTCTTCGTAGCGGTGCGTGGGCTTCTCATTGCGGTGGATTCTCTTGTTGTGGAGCACCGGCTCTAGGCACACGGACTTCAGTAGTTGTGGCTCACGGGCTCTAGAGCACAGGCTCAGTAGCTGTGGTGCATGGGCTTAGTTGCTCCATGGCATGTGGGATCTTCGCGGAGCAGGGCTCAAACCCGTGTCCCCTGCATTGGCAGGCGGATCCTTAACCACTGCGCCACCAGGGAAGTTGCTGTATCTTTTCTCTCTTGACAACCACTACCTTCTGGAGGAAACACTCTTTTGACTGCTATCATCGGTTATAAACTTCACTGGTTCTTGGACCCCATACAAAGAGAATCACACTCTTATATCTGGTTTCTTTTACTCGTTGTAATGTCTTTGAGATCAATCCATGTTATGGGGTGGATTAGAAAGGTCTTCTATTTTTCATTTCTATTTTATATTTAATCATATAAATATACCACAACTTGTTTATTCATTCTGTGATTGATGGACATTTGGGTTGTTTCCAGTTTGGGACTATTACAAATAAAGCAGCTATGTTTGAACAATTCTTTTTATGGATACATGCACTCATATCTCTTGGGAATATGCTTAGGAGTGGAATTGCTGGTCATATATCATTTCTTAATCATTCTATTAAGGCTCTCTGAGGTACAAGCACAGTTATGAGCAGCTAGGAAATGGGTAATTAGCATTTGCTGACTTCTATTCGTTCTTACAGTTATCACAAATAAAATATTCAAATAAAGTCATGTGAGGTCTACACTGAGTGACTAAATATTATCCTTAACACACGTATGAAATTGTTCAAAATAATGAATATTTAAAACTAGTATTGCCTTATGTAGCAATTACAAGCTCTGTTTGAGGCTACCAATCATTTCTTACGAACTAAGCCACAGACTGAAAGCCTATGTAGAAATGAAGATGCTGATTAATTAAAGTGCATTTGGAAAAACGTGAATGGGGAAAAGAAGGTGAGAATACCAAAACACTTCTGAATTAAATCTTGATTTCCAGCGGTCTGAAAGATCAGTTTAAGATGAGCTGAGTAATTGCTGAGTGGACTGTAATTATCTATGTACATTGTGAGCACACAAAAATATAGTACGTTGTTAAATTCCTCGTCAGTCACAGAAGAAATCTAGTGGTTCAAGACACATCTTCCCCAAACATGTCAATTAAGCGTACTTCTTTTTTGGAGTTATGTTTATATGCATTGAAAGTGGAAATGTAATTTTTGAAAATATTCTTTCTATTTAGGAAGGGGATAAAGTGAATCTTACGCATTTTCATGGAATAAACTAATTCATCTATAAACAATAACACATATAATGCTTAGGATTATGGGCTATTTCCAGATTCTTAAAATCCCTGAGTGACCATCACAACTTCGAATTTCCTTGTCTTTGTCCATTTAAATGAGATTCTCAAATTGAGGACAATACAGATCTTAAAGACACTTCCTATTTCCACGTATCACAGCACTTTGCAATAAACCTGCCTCATCCCAAATTTACAAAACATTGTGTAAAATATTAATCACACAGCTGCTACAGATGCACTGCAGAACAGACTTTGAACATCTAGAGGTGATACACTTGGAGCAAACAATCGAATCCAGAATTGGCAGAGAAAATAAGAAAGACCTGAATTACCGTTTATGCAGATTTAGAACAAAACCTTCCACTGTGGTCATGCCAAATAATGGCTGGCTAAGCATTTGAGCTCCAGGTCTGTGTCTTTTCTGACCACTTTGGGCAGGTAGCTTAGCTTCTCTGCGTCTCAGCTTCCTTATCTATAAGAATGGGGAAGGTAACCATGCCTGCTTCTAGGGAAGGTGTGAGGAATAACTACGACAGTAGATGGATATGCTGTACACAGAGTTAGGCACAAAGCAGGTGGTCAGTGAGAATGATCTGTTATTTTGGGAAAAAAATAAATTGATGATCTTGGAAAACTTAGAAAAATGCCAAAGGCTAAAAGCTTTTCTTGAAGATACTTCTTTATAAATTAATTAACGCAACAGAAATTTGTAACAGTGTTTCCAAGCTGCCTATCCCTGGGCTGGCACTGTTATAGGCTCTGGAGAGAGAAGAGTGAGCAGGGTAGACAAATCCCTCCCCTTGTGGGGCTTCATGTTGTTGAACAGGACGTAAATTCTCTGAAAGAGGAGGGGTGCTCTTATCTTGGCAAAGACTGAGCACAAACCAGATACATGGCTGAATTCAGACTTGCAGAAATAATATCTTCTGGTGACAGACTCCTTTGCTGATCTACAAGTTCTAGCCTTTAATGATGGTATTTTGAGAGAAATGACTCAGTTCTTTGAAAAAATCTTTTTGTGAATGTTTTTTTCCATAGCATTTCCTAACTGCAACCAACGTATCCAGTTTCTAGAATGCCTGGAAATTTTTTTCCAATTGGTGAAAATACAGTCATCCAGAAATCTCCAAATGCTGGATTTGGCACTGAGCTTATCTGGTCTGAGCCATAGTCACAATTACTTGTATTATCTTGACCTGCTCATTTCTTTTCTGGTCGTTCCATTCACATAAATAAATGCAAGGGATTGGACTAAGTAATTCCTAAAATCCCTCCCAGCTCTTAATTTCTTAAAGTGAATGCAATTTCATTCCCATTTAAGGACCAGAGAAATACCTTTATTTTATGGAAAGCTCCTTACTCCTTCTTAACAGTATTTTTGCACTCATTAACTAAACTAAGAACCTGGGAAATTTAATTTTTTAAAGCAGAATCTGATATTATTCTCCACTTTATGGGGGCAGTGTCTATTGGGAAGAAAGGAAAGCAGTTTCTTTGTTATCCTGGTCATTTTAACAGCATTTTCCATTAGATATGTAAGTTGAATGACAGGAAGCTTTATTTGTTTGTTTGGATAAACTACAGGTTGAACTTGGCATCACTTTTGGATTTAATTAATTAATGGCAAGAAAATCTAAAAATGCAGATCATCAAATGTTCTTTTCTGGCATTTCTCTCAATGATTCTTACTCATTCTTGCACTTGTTCATGACGTTAAAAAATGATGATGATGAACAAAATCAGATAACTAAATAAATGGAGAGATGGTCCATACTGATGGATGGGAAGACTCAATGTTGCCAAGATGTCAGTTCTTCCCAATCTGATCTGTAGATTCCATGCAACTCCAATCAAAATTACAGCTGTCATTTTGCAGATAATGACAAACTAATTCTAAAGTTTATATGGAGAGGCAAAAGACCCAGAATAGCCGACAAAATATTGAAGGAATAGAAGAAAGGCAGAGAACTGACATTACCCAATATCAAGACTCTAGTGAGCTACAGTAGTACTGGCAAAACTGTAGACAAATAGATCAACTGAACAGAACAGAGAGCCCAGAAAGAAATCCCCATAAATATAATCAACTGACCTCTGACAAAGTAGCAAGAGCAGTAGAACGGAGCAAAGATAGTCTCTTCAACAAAAGGTGCGGGAACAACTGGACATCCACATTCAAAACAATGAAGCTAGACACAAACCTTACACCCTTCACAAAAATTAACTTGAAGTGGATCGTAAATCTAAATGTAGAATGAAAAATTATAAAACTCCAAAATATAACAGGAGAAAGCCTAAATAACCATGGGTATGCCCATAACTTTTTATAACACCAAAGGCACAATTCACAAAAGAAAGACTTGATAAGCTGAACTTCATTAAAAGTAAAAACTGTTGGTCTGCCAAAGACAATGTCAAGAGAATGAGAAGACAAGCCACAGAGTGGAAGAAAATGTTTGCAAAAGACATATCTGATAAAAGACAGTTATTCAAAATATACAAAGAGGTCTTAAAAGTCAACAAGAAGAAAACGAACAACCCAATTAGAAAATGGGCCAAAGACCTTAACAGACACCTCATCAAAGAAGAAAAACAGATGGAAAATAAGCATATGAAAAGATGCTCCACATCTTATGTCAGGGAAATGCAAATTAAAACAAAAATGACACACCTATTAGAATGGCCAAAATCCAGAACACTGACAACATCAAATGCTGACAATGACGTGGAGCAAACAGAACCCTCATTCATTGCTGAAGGAAATGCAAGATGGTACAGGCACGTTGGAAGATAGTTTGGCAGTTTCTTACAAAACTAAACATACTCTTAAGATGTGATCTAGCAATCGTGCTCCTTGGTAACTACCCAAAGAAGCTGAAAGCTTATGTTCACACAAGAACCTGCACACAATTGTTTATAGCAGCTTTATTCATAACTGCCCAAATTTGGAAGTAACCAAGATGGCCTTCAGTGGGGAAAAATATAAACTGTGGTACATCCAGACAATGGAATAGTATTCAGCACTGAAAAGAAATGAGCTACCAAGCCAGAAAAAGACTTGGAGAAACATTAAGTGCATATTCGTAAATGAAAGAGGCCAATCTGAAAGGGCTACTTACTGTAAAATTCCAACTGTATGACATTCTGGAAAAGGCAAAGCTGTGGAGGCAGTAAAAAGATCAGTGGTTGGCGGGGGTTGGCAGTTGGGAGAGCAATGAACAGGTGGAGCACAGCGGACTTGTAGGGCAGTGGAACTCCTCTGTATGGTGCTATAATGATGGATACACGTCATTATACATTTGTCCAAACCCACACAACACCAAGAGTGAACCATCATGTAAACTATGGACTTTGGGTAATTATGTTGTGTCAGTGAAGGTTCATTGATTATAACACATATACCACCCTGATGGGGGATGTTGACGATGGAGGAGGCCATGCCTGTGTAAGAGGCTGTTGGTATATGGGAAATGTCTGTACCTCCCCCTCAGTTTTGTTGTGAACCTAAAACGACTCTAAAAAATAAAGTCTTAATAAATAAATAAATAATAATGACAATGGTAATGATGAAGTATAGTTCTTCATATGAGGACATCTGAGTCTTTTAAAGGAGGTGGTGATCATTCCCTCTAGATTAATTTTTTTGCTCCCTTTTACCTCTGAGCATAAAAAGAATGACTTGTTGGGTTGACTGCCACGAAACTGTTCTACCAGGAGGTGTCTCATTCCTACCAAGAAGTGTGTACCCACTTCTTGGTTCTTCCTTCAGGCTTCAGTGGAGTGTTTGAAAGAACCTTTGTGGCTATTGAGGTTAGAGGAAAGACCAGTCATGAGAAGTGATGTGGAGCCACTCACATTATTGCCCTCAGACCCATTAGTTAACTTCCTTGAGCCTCAGTTATTTTCACCTACAAGATGGAAAAAATCCTCATTGCCAAGGGGATTAACTAAAATCTCACTTTAAACACGTTGAATCAAGTGCCTAGATCTTGAGTGCTCAGTGAAGTTTAGTCCTCATTTTTATTTATTAAAAAACATTTATTTTTGGCTACATTGGGTCTTCGTTGCTGCGCATGGGGCTTTCTCTAGTTGCGGCGGGCAGGGGCTACTCTTCGTTGTGGTGCATGGGTTTCTCATTGCAGGGGGCTTCTCTTGTTGCGGAGCACGGGCTCTAGGTGAGCAGGCTCAGTAGTTGTGGCGCACGGGCTTAGCTGCTCCGTGGCATGTGGGATCTTCCTGGACCAGGGCTTGAATCCATGTCCCCTGCATTGGCAGGCGGATTCTTAACCACTGCGCCACCAGGGACGTCCCTAGTCCTCCTTTTTATCATGGAAGATGATGAAAAAATGCACACGAGTGGTAGGCAATGAGACCTACCATCTTGAGACCAAATGTCCTCAAGAAAGGCAGTAGCGGGAAGGTCATGGGCTTGGCCCCGGTCCCCCCACCCCGCCTGACTCCACTACTTACCTTGTACGTGTCACAGCTTGCACAATCAGTTTGCCATTCCGAAAGAAGACCATAGGAAGAGTAAAGAAAGAAATGGTTCTGAGTCTTGGCTTCTCCAAACCTCAGTTTTCTCATCTGTAGCATGGGAAGGATAGTTTCTGCGTGAAATTGAATTGTGAGGCTCTAACGAGATAAAGAGTGTGAGAAACTTCTCCCAAATGTAGAGCATCCTAAATAACGGAATGCACCGTCGTCTGCACTGTTGTCTAGGGAAATCCACAAATACAGAGGGAGCCATGTTGAGATAAGTCTTGTCCTGAAAAATCACAGACATTTTCGGCAAGCCAGAGGTAAGGACGTGGGGACTTTGTGAATTTAAGTGATACCCAGTTCTGGTGTCCAAACTGAAACCAGTGGACCTATACCAGTGAAACATGACACGTGAGCAGTTTCCTCTTCTTGTTTTGGCATCTTATATAACCTAAACTCCTCAAGTCCTAAAGCTCCTTTTTTTCCTATTAAGTATTTCTAAATGTGAGTTTTATCAATAATTCAGCTGAAAGCTCAATTGCATTGGGCCCAGCAGGCCTGTGAAGGACCTGTGGACATTAGGAAAATTAGTCCTTGTATTCCTCCAGCATAACAAGCTCAGTTCTGCCTCGGGACCTATGCACGTGTTGTGCTATGCCCTCCACCTAAAATTCTCTTCCCAAACTTCGTGGTTTCTTCTCTCACTTCAGGGAAGTCTCTGACGGGAGACTTTCCTGACCTTTCCTTTCTTGCAACACCAGCATCACCTGGGAATTTGTTAGAAATGAAAATTCTCAGACCCCATTTGAGAACTACCGAAACAGAAACCTGGGGGATGTGGCCAAGAAGTCTGGATCGTAAGAAATCCTCAGGTGAGGGCTCCCCTGGTGGTGCAGTGGTTGAGAGTCCGCCTGCCGATGTAGGGGACACGGGTTCGTGCCCGGTCTGGGAAGATCCCACGTGCCGCCGAGCGGCTGGGCCTGTGAGCCATGGCCGCTGAGCCTGCGCGTCCGGAGCCTGTGCTCCGCAACGGGAGAGGCCACAGCAGTGAGAGGCCCGCGTACCACCAAAAAAAAAAAAAATCCTCAGGTGGTTCTGATGCAAGCTGAAGTTAAGAACAGTGCTCTAGCCCTTTCTTGGTTTTGCTTCGCGAAGTCCTTATTCCCATCTGACGTTATATTAGCTATTTCTTTCCAGATTTCATGTCCGCTTCCTCTTCTAGAATCAAGCTCTCATAGAGAGGATTGGTCACTCACGTACCCCCAGCACTCAGAATAGTATCTGACACACAGCGGGACCTCAAAAAAGACTTTGAAACGAATGATTTGTCACTTCAGGGTTGGCATCAGAACAGAATACGGTATGAGGACTTCCCTGATGGTCCAGTGGTTAAGACTCCACACTTCCAGTGCAGAGGGCGCGGGTTTGATCACTGGCTGGGGAACTAAGATCCCACATGCCGTGCGGTGTGGACAGAAAATTAAAAGAAAAGAAAAGAATATGGTACAGAGCACAAAGTGTCAGTGCATCATCTAAGTTTCCATCCCAAGTGACATGAACAGGTGGATAAGGACCTAGAAGGGACTCAGGGCAGGAATTATATCTTCCATTTTACCTAATTCTACCAAGTTAGATTCGCTCAAGACACTCTACGGTTTGTAAATACTATGTCTTGGGCCATAACCCAGATCTCACAGTTCTTGTCCAGTCCCCTGACTATTCTGTTCAGAGTAGGGTGTCAGCAATGATAATGCTAAGAGGTCATAAAAGTTTGGAAAGTGAGGAGACTTTAAAACTTCTTTTAGCAGCTTTTTTTTTTTAACTGCATGATTCCTCAGAATATTCAATGTACTAATTTATTTTGCAAATCTCTAAGTGGAAAATGCTTTAGAATGCAGTGATTCCCAAACTTTGCATCAGTAAGTCCCTTTTTCATTCTTTGGACAATCTCAAGGCACTAGTGAATTCAACAAACTCTACCAGCCTCTCAGTTCTGGCCATCAGACATGCCTCCTTGGTCAGTCACACAGTAATATGTCACTGGTGAGTTGACTGTATCAATTAGCTCCTGCTGTGTAACAAGCCACCCCACTGTTAATGACTTTTAAAAAAATCATTTATTATTTTTCATGATTCTGTGGGTTATCTGGGCAGTTCCTTAATTTGGAGTTGGATGAACTATGGTCATCTCACTTACATGTCTGGTGGTTGGCAGCTTGGTCAGCCTGGGCGGCCCTTGGGTATCATGGATCAGCCTTGTTCCTAGTGGTCTTTCATTTCCTGCACATGGTGGTCTCAGAGCCTAAAGACCAGTAAGAGAGCAAACCCCAAAGCACAGCACTTTTTGAGTCTCTGCTTATGTCACATTTGCAAAGTTCTATCAGCCAAAGTGAGTCCTTTGTTCAATTTGGATTGAAGGGAAGGAAAAACAGACTCTGCCCGTCGAGGGAAGGATTAGCAACGTCACTTTGCTAGGATGTAACTGAGGCAAATGGCTGATATTCAGAGGCACAGAGCCAGACATCTGGCTTGAGAAGTTTTGAATGAGGACAATCATAGGTCCCTTTCCTTCTCTTGTAATTGAGCAATAACTTCAAAGGGCCCTCCTAACCTATCCCTGGTTCTTTGCTCAGCTTAGGGCATCATGCCAGGAATTTTTCTGTATCAAGACTAGACAAAGTTTTCCCACGTGGCTTCAGAGATTGAAACCAAAAGCCAAGAGCAAAGGTCACGGTGTGGAGTGGCATAGTCTTGGCATAACTGTGCCACATACTGTAGGCTGGAGTTCACTTTCCTTTTATGCCGCGTGCATACACAGGAAAAAATGACCAAGGCCAAATAATGCAATGTATTTGCACACAGCACAAGGTGGTAGGGTGTGTTCACCTTATCACAGCAAATGGCAGGAAGCATGCTTTGACAATCTTGGCGCTCTCGGCAGGGATGAAAGAATGTTCACATGTTGAGTTATGGGAAAGTCATCCTGGCTTACGCACAAGTTAACTTGAGTTTGATGCCACCTAAAACACCCTGTTTTAGGTGTTTAGGTGTGGCCTATCAAATATAATTGGACATCCGCTTTAATTATAAAAGAAAAGGGTGCATATGGGCCAGAAGTGAAGAATGCCCGTGAAATGCCTCCCTTCCTGGGATGTCCGTGCTGGTAACCCCTTCAGTGATAAGCTTCCCTTCCCAGGTGCTAAGGCCATACTGATTTGCTGTGTACGTGCTGGTCTGTTTTTTTTAAACCTTGAAGGAAGGTCTCCCTGACTTCTTTGATGTTCTTTGTTCTGACAAGATATAAAACTGTGCTGAAAACCGTGCTTCTCTGGAGCTGTTCCTCAGAGTAATCTGGGAGGCTGTCTTCGGGGCTATAGTCCTTAGTTCGGCTCAAATAAAACTCTTTTCTATTTTTATTGTAGAGTGTTTATTGATTATTTTCACTGACAGCAGTCAATACACCTTGAGTGTGTAGCTTTTATCTCCTCCATAAACATTCATTGAGGGCAAAGTTGGGATCAGGTGCTGGGCTCTTGAAAGATCACGGTGGACAAAGTAAGATGATCCTTCCGTTTGTGGAACTTTGAGTCAAGTGGACTAGAAAGACGTTTAAAAATATACCCAGATAGGGGCTTCCCTGGTGGCGCAGTGGTTGAGAGTCCGCCTGCCATATATACATACCCGGATAGATAGATACATAGATAGACATATAGATAGATAGACAAAGAAAAACAGAAGGTGGCATAAAGAAGGACGATGGGTGAAAGCACTTAGTTTAGCCAGGGCGGCCAGGGAAGGCTTCTCTGAGAGGGACATTTCAGCTAAGTGCTGAGGGATAGGTGGTAGCAAACCGCAAGGTGAAGGGACATGGGGAAAGCACTGAGGCAGAAGAAAAAAGTTTCTACCATGAGTCGTGGAAGGCTCATGGATTCTTGGATGAGATTTTATACCCTTTTTTGTGTGTTTTAGAAACTGTGTTGCACTGTCATTCACTTGGTCTGTCTGCAGTATATGAATTGTTTATTTTCACCTTCAAAAGCAATAAGTAAATCTTCTGTGGATACATTTCTTCTTCAATCATTCTTGGAGCAATTGAAACAGTATCTAAATAGTCGATTCCCTCCTTCCCCAGTGGTTTTGTACCGATTGCCATTCTGTGTGATTTTCTTCTCAAGACAGGCCAACTTCATATATTTTTTAAATACACGTTTATTTTGTTTAAAACCTGAAAGAAACGGTATTCAAAAGAAAAGCGTTTCTTTCGAATTCTGTAATTGCTCTTCACCGTGCGATTTTGGCCAATTGGAGGAAGAATGTTTACTCTCAATTAAGTTCTGAAATAAGCAAGGGAAGAGTCACAGAATGTTTATGTTATCGTGGTGTGCACATGTTTTCTTACGTGTACATATATGTTTGCTTTTGCGTGTATATGTGTGTGTGTGAGTTCCATGACAGCAGAGTTTTCAAGTTTTGTGTTCTGTTTTCTGAAGTATCCCAAGCACCTAACATAGGACCAAACCCATAGAAAATGCTTAGTAAATATTTAATGAATATACGGTTTCAAATCTTGCTCCAATTTTTTTTTTTCAAAAAGGAATAATGGCTATTATTTAATGAGCATCTATTATGTGCCCGACACCTTCTAAGCTCCACTTATTATACAC
Organism: Neophocaena asiaeorientalis asiaeorientalis; assembly: GCF_003031525.2. Lineage (NCBI taxonomy): Eukaryota > Metazoa > Chordata > Mammalia > Artiodactyla > Phocoenidae > Neophocaena > Neophocaena asiaeorientalis. The sequence continues at coordinate 86,152 of NW_020175024.1, forward strand.
AACAACACTCTTAGAGAGATAGTAGTAGTATTCCCATTTACAGATGAGGAAACTGAGACTTGTAGGAAATTAAGCAAATTACCTAAGATAATTTGCTTAACCTCTAAGCTATAAGAAAGGGTTTTTATAATATATGGCAGTGGCCAGTGGGAAGAAACGTTAAGGAAAGACTATCATAGGCATCGTAGAATATATATATAACATATGCTATGAGAAACCAAGAGTGAATCGGGGTAAAGCAACAGGTAAGGCAGAAGGAAATGGCAAGAGAATCCACCAGAATGTGTCCTGAAAAAGAAGAGAACACTCAAATCATTGTGCAATATATAAAGTCCTTTATCCCGAAGCCCCATCAAGGTTTCCCAGTTTTTTTTCTTTTACCATATTGCTGGATTTGAACAAAAAATAATTTAGAAGAACATCTGCTTTAAATTATCGCCCTGTTTTAAATGCTGTGCTCTATAAGCAGGACAAAAAGCAGAAGAAGGATAGGATATACTTTCACAGGTTCAAGACCATCTTTAACCATCAGCTTATGCACTATTAGAAAAGGGAAGAACAGATTTCCTGGTGTACAGAGATGCCATATCCTGATTTTACAGCATCTTAAAATTACGAATAACAAATAAGATGGTTTGTAGGAGCTAATGAACACTAGTTTTCATGATTCAATGTCATGGAAAGGTTCACGCACTTCTGTGTCTTAATGGGATATGGAACCCAAAGGAACAAATGTTTCCTTTCTTCTGATATCCTAGATTGAGTTCCTCTTTCAGGGTTGCTACATTCTCACCTTTGAAAAGGATCGTGATCCAGTATGTAAAGTTCAGACTCTCTCAATAGTTTTCCATTGCCTTTATATTTAAAAAAGATTCCAGGCCAGGTTTCTTCAATCTCAGCACTCTCGATGTTCTGGGCTGGGTAAGCCTTCGTTGTGGTTTGCACTTACTGGAGGGAGCTGGGTAGCATCCTTGGCCTCTACCCACTAGATGCCAGCAGCGCATCCATCCACCTCGTGCTCCCCTCCCCTGCCCCCTCCCCAGGATGTGACAATCAAAACTGTCTCCAGACTTTGCCAAATGTCCCCTAGGGAGCAAACTCATCCCCAGTTGAGAACCATTCTTCTACCATATTGTCAGAAATTTTGAACTTTGCTGCCGAAATGATTTTCTAGATTAAGAAACTGCTTACTGGCATGTTTCAGCACCTGATAGAGAACAGAGAAAATGTGCAGAGAAAATGTATTAATAACATATTATTTAATCCATTTCTATCCTAAAACCATTTAGTTGACTCAAAAACTTAGTTTTCCTCAAAATAGAGGAAAAGAAAAAAAATCAGCAAACAGATTTTTAAAAATCTGTTTAAATAACAGACTTCTCACAAACTGCCCAATAGACAGAAATGAATGTACCAAGAAGTGAGATGATTTTACAAGCGTTGCTGCAAAGTTAAAAAAGGCACATTCACTAATTATGAATCACCTGCAGTTCTTTTGTTTGACCGTAAGTCCCTAAAAATGTAGCAAAAGAAATTAATAACCTGGGAAATACACAGCACCCCAGAATGGATCTAAATATCTTGTAGTGTCACCTCGTTCCCTTTTATAGATGTCTCAATACAGAAACTGTGTATTTATTTTATTATTTTGTTGTTGTTGTTGTTTTTGCGGTATGCGGGCCTCTCACTGTTGTGGCCTCTCCCATTGCGGAGCACAGGCTCAGCGGCCATGGCTCACGGGCCCAGCCACTCCACGGCATGTGGGATCTTCCCAGACCGGGGCACGAACCCGTGTCCCCTGCATCGGCAGGCGGACTCTCAACCACTGCGCCACCAGGGAAGCCCAGAAAGTGTGTATTTAAATTCATCATTCTATACTTTCTCTTGCCTTGCTCACATGCTACCTCATTACTCAGTGGAAACATTACAACATAAAACAATTCATCTTTTCAGAATACATCAGCAGATAAATAACCTACTCAAGTTGAAAGGACTCTACAAAGAAGGTTCTTTTTCTCAGGCTGTGGATTAGACAAAGGGACACATACTCACTGCTACCGCCAACATCACGAAATCATGAGAGCCAAAAGGACGTGGTTTACCCAGTGAAGGTCGGCTGCCCAATGAGGATAAATGAGCAGGGAGCTGTTCATATGCCTACCTGACCCATGGCTAGTCAGCGAAATGCTTACCTCAGAAATAAAATCCCAAGTCAGTGAAATACTTACAGGTCATTAGGAATGATAAATGAAAAACCCGTCAGACCGTAACCTAGCCTTGACTGAAGATACTCACTGATTAAGGGACATAAGTGCCCATCAGACAGTCTATCAAGTAAAGCTGATGTACGGTTAAGAAGGTCCTCACTACTAGGGTGCCACCCAGGGAAAGCAGATGTGGAACAAAGTAGTGAAGTAGAATGAGAATGATTTGTTTAGGTTTCCTCTGAACTCTTTTCTTTCTTTTTTTTAAAAAAAATTTTTATTGGCGTGTAGTTGATTTACAATATTGCGTTAGTTTCAGGTGTACAGCAAAGTGAATCAGTTATACATATACATATATATCCATTCTTTTTCAGATTCTTTTCCCACATAGGTTATTACGGAGTATTGAGTAGAGTTCCCTGTGCTACACTGTAGGTCCTTGTTAGTTACCTATTTTCTGAACTCTTTTCTAATTAAAACATTTTCCCATCTGTCATTAGGAGTTATCTCCTTGGCAGTAGCAAATGAGAGATTGGGGATTGCATGCAGGGTACGTATACATATACGGATACAGGACAGTTGGCTTAACGCTGAGCTTGTAACCGAATTTAATTGAACAACAAATATTTTCAAGCAGAATATAGAGCATCACGCTATTTCACATTCTGTTCATTTGCAGCAACCTTTTCAGAAGTCACCTTTGAATAAAAGGAACACAATTTGCTCTGAAATGTGAATGATCACTGAAAACATGGTTGAGTCTTCTTGTGGTGACATAGGACAGCTCTGGAGACCAAAGTTTGGATAATTTCATTCCTCTAGAACATGCACTTAACAGAAAACACCCTCTGAGACCCTAAAGCAAAACCCCACAAATGGGCACTTATGTTCTTCATTGATCGGCTTACTCTCCTTGCGTTTACGTTTCTTATCAAGTCTCGTTACTGGTTTCACATACCTCTGTAGAGTGGAAGGAACAATCTAAGAACAGGTTGAAAAGAAAACATACGTGAAAGGGTAAAAACTGGGTGGGCATCAAGGAGTGTGTTACTGGGAATTAGAGTTCATTTGCTGTCATCCTGTCAACAAAGACCAAAAACTCTAAGGCAGTCACCTACCCGTGTTGGATATTATGCCACAGTTACCATAAGAAGTGATCCTATCAGAGACCCACAGACTTCTGGATTGGGGGGTTGGGGGGACTCATAGTCTACCCTCCCCCTCCCCTGCCAGACTTTCAAACCCTTTATTTTTCCTGTCAAATGGTTTTCTCACTTATGTTTTAACCCCCATGGAAATGGTAATGTGTTATATTCTGACTCAGAATTTTTCAATCAAATTGACAAAGAGTAAGACAAGGCTAAGGATAAAATTGGCTGGTACCCTTCAAGAAACATCTACTCAGGACGACACCTTCTATCTCAAAATACATTGATATTGGCTGGTATTCCTGAGTAGTCCAATTTCTATACTTGCATCCCTTCTCCAATTTGCCAATCTAGAAATCATAACAAGAAAATAAGGTTAGCCTGAGATACTTACTCTTAGGGAACTCATGCTGACTGGTAAGTATCACCACTATCTCTTTTAGGGATCTAGAACTGTTCCTTCAGGTTCATTTTACATTCATAAGTCAAAGGCCACGGTTTCTCATCCCTTCTGCAATCCAGATGAACTGCTTGATGATTTTAATTGTATATAAGGGCCCTTGCTCACAAACATAAGAATAAAAATGATACTTAAAAGACTTTCATCAAAAATGGATAGAAATAAGAAAGTAGCTCATGTGAGGTCAGCTTCATTTATGTGGAAAATTCACTTGCCAGGGATTCTTCATTTCCTAATCATGCCAGTTATAGGAAGTAATTCTGTAGATCAGTGGTTTTCAAAGTGTGGTTTTCAGACCTGTTAGAAATGTAGAATCTTGGGTCCCACCCAAGACCTTGTTACTAAATCAGAGTCTCACTGATCCAGTTAAACTGGAATATGCTGTTCTCCATATCCCTGCAGCCTTCAACTCTATGCCATGAAAACATTGCTGCCGCCGCCACTGTGATTATTGAGAGCTTCCTAGGTTCTTAACTTGTGCTCATCCCTTTACATGGATTATCTCAGTTACCACATCCTGTGAATTCAGTACTATTATTACTTCCATTTTTTTCTGATTGGGAACCAGAAACCTAGAGAGGTTTCAGTACTTGCCCCAAATCATGCAACTTCCAAGTAGCAAATCTGAGATCAGAATTTACGTAGCCTGACTTTGAAATCAGGATTGTAGCTACCGGATGTATAGTGCACATATCCCTTTATCTTTTCCTATGAGTCTAAAAGCTTCTTCCTAGCTATCATCCATCTATCATCATCTAACTAGTTGTTTGGAGATTGGAGAGTGCATAAGATGAAGTCACTCTACTTGATGTCTCTTTTCCTTTCATTGATCTCAGTGACAGTGTTACCAAGGCTGTTGCTCCAGAATCATATACCCCTGCCCCTCCCTCACATAGGAACCAATTACTCTTATCTAAGTTTCAGAAGGAAGGTGCAAAGAGAAAAAAACAAGAACTGGTTAGAACCTACTAGGCCCAAGATGGTAGAGCATTTGACTTCCAGTGGACCTTGAGCCTCATTATGTGCTCATTATAATACATTAGCTAAACGACACACCCACCAGCGCCATGACAGTTGCCAGTTGCCATGACAACAGCCAGAAAAGTCCTTACAAGGACTGAAAAGGAGAGTTGCGTCAGTTCCGAGTCCAAACCACACCCCTGTTCTCGGATAACTCATGAATATTCCTCTCACTCATTCCAATTCCCTCCCTTTTACCGCGACTCTCCTGTAGCTTTGGTGCCGCCGCCGCAATTGGGTTGAGAAGTTGATTTGTGAACTAGGTTCCCGCTTCTCCATTCTTTGGCCATTGAATAAAGCTTGTGCCGTTCCAGTCTCAGCACGGGTTACCTTACTAGCTGTGCGAATCCCATCAGAAAAAGAACCTCTCTGGCTGAGGCAAGGGGTCTCGGGCTGGGCTAGGACCCTGGCGCAGTCCAGTCGACCAATTCGGTAACACTAGCAGTACAGCTGGTCAGAAAAGAAAGCCAAAGGTCCCTTACCATTGATGCACCTTCCGGGCTGTGCAGCTCAGTTGTCCTACCCCTCAGGTCTTCGCCCCCATCACCCTAGGAGCCCTGGCTTAGCAGTCACTGCACTTAGAGATTGTGACACCCCTGACGACTGCAGTGGAGGAATAAGACGGCTGTTGATCCATCTCCCTCCTCTGGAGCACTCAAATGTTGAAGAAAACAAAGTTTAAGAACAGTTATTACTGAGCCATACCTTAGATAAACGAATTGCTTTTGTGTGGTTTTCTTGAAAACCCAACATGTAAAAGGTTGTTTCCCGTAGAAACCTCTGCATTCCAGTCATCTTAACATCTGAAATGTAACCCAAGAGTAAACTGGAAACAGCCTTTATTATGTTCCAATATAATTAACAGTTTCACTTCTCCATAGCACCTTGCGCATACGCGGGCCTCTCACTGCCGTGGCCTCTCCCGTTCCGGAGCACAGGCTCCAGACGCGCAGGCTCAGCGGCCACGGCTCACGGGCCCAGCGGCTCTGCGGCATGTGGGATCTTCCCGGACCGGGGCACGAACCCGTGTCCCCTGCAACGGCAGGTGGACTCTCAACCACTGCGCCACCAGGGAAGCCCCATAGCACCTTTTAAAAAGTGTTTGAATGTTTCAGAATAAAATTTTTCTGGCAATAAGCCAATGCGCTCTCCTCATCCCATGTACACGTATATTTTGGTAAGCAAAAATAATATGAGAAAGCCCGGTTTTACAGAAATATCTAAATTAGAATGAGTTTTAAAATTTTAAATTTGAGTTAGCCATTAAGTATTATTAAAATATCATGTCATTTACACAAAAGCACATTTTTACACAACTTTTCAGAATCTGGCTATTTTATACAGCGAGATGAACTACGGTCACTGTGAATCTAGACAGCAAACAGATACTTTAGAAATCGTGGCTATATGAATCATAAGTAATACAATTGCACAGATCTGTAATATCCCCAAAGGAAAATAGTCCAGAATTTTATTTATATCTGGAAACAAACTGAGTCTGTTTATTGGTAAAGAATATCACCAATGCATATTGGTAAAGAAATATTACCATAAAGAATATTACCTATGCATTCGTGCATAATGCACATGTGTGCGCACACACACACACACACACACACACACACACACACACACAGTATTTGATTCCCAATATCTTCTATTAGGCTTCAAGATCCTCAAGGTAAGAGGCCTGCCTAATTCACGTTTTAATTTCTCTTATGAAAGTAACATGGGTTTTTTGCCTTAATAAATGTTTGCTGAGCTGACTACCACACCTTAACTACATATATCTGGAATTTCTGTTGTGAACTTTATTTAATAGGGAATGGAAACGATTTGTGGGCTTTTTTGTGGGACTGTAATTTTCAATCTCCTGATTTTTGTGATTTTTTTTTTGTAAGCTGGTCATAATGCTATATAGTTCTCTGATTTTATTTCTTTGGTACAAAAAAAGCAAAATGAATGCATTGTGATTGAGCCATGGAGGCTGGTTGCTTGCATATGTAATAGGGGCTCTAAATTACCGCATAAACACAGCTGCAGTTTCTCAGTCTGGAGCTTTGAGAAGCATGCGGACTGGTGAGTGAGGGTATTTGGAGCTCTAAATTTAAGAGCAGTATTATGAGCTGCAATAGACAATCATCCCGCCTTATTTAAATCCCTGGGTAACTGTAAAACCGGAGTAGGTCTTACTTAAACATTCAGGTTTCTTATCTATGCCCAAATCTGAACCAGCAAATTTAGCCCATATCTTAAAAGCTGACAAATTGTACTTTACGGTATATCATTGTCTACTGCATTTATGAACTTATCAAAAGGGTAACAGTTTCAAAACAGTCTATATTTAAATTAATTGTGTATATTTAATTAATTTATATCAGAAAAACTGATATAAACCATGCTTTCTTACAGGGAAAATAATCCCATGCATGAAAATCGATGAAAATATTTACATCTCTATTTATCATGTTACATATACATACATATAAACACACACACATATGTATTAAAAGTCTTCTGCCTGAATTTTAGGTTGAAAAGCAATGAGGAAATGTAAATTTAAAAATATATTTTCCAAATCACCCTTATTTGAGGAGAAAAGATACTTCTAAAGAATGGGTACCTTGTTTGCTAAATTGGGTATTTAAATAAATTTAACAGGAAATATGTCTCATAATTTAAACAGCGCTTTCATATAATTTATACTTTCAATGCCTTCTTTTTAATATTTCTCCAGAGGTTTTTAACAGAATTAACCACTAATTTAATCGCAGGAAATCAAATCAGGAATGTTTTGCATACTAAATGAAATGGGAAATATCATTGTGCTCTAATACTAACTCAACTAATTCAATAGAAAATTGGAATTAGAGTCCAAGTTGTCGTCTGGCCATTCTTCTATGGCTAGCTAGCTTTATGAAGAGTCTAGACACCAAGGTCAGGGCTGGATTTATTGCATTATAAATTATCTGCTTTGTGGTGTAAACTTGGCCAATTATAAATCCAAATACTTTTTCCTGTGGGCAACCAATACTTTAATGGATTATCTCCTTCTACGATCACTTCAGGAAATTCAGCCTAAACACTACAGTTAACCAGTGTTACATTGAACAATAAACACTATTAGAACAAACAGACCAAAAAAACCAGAATACGCCACCGGTCCCTTCACCCACTCTCTAAGGTCAGATGGCCTTGGCGGTGATCGTAATGTTGAATATTTCCTGATGTTCTCCTCACCATTAAAAATGTTTGTAATTAAAAATTATTTGTGATTGAAGAAGTGTTTGTTTTGCATGTTTTTTTAAAAGAAGTGATATTCCTAACATTTTTCAGACCACATGGTTAATTCAAACAACCATAAAACATTTACATTTTTCCGCTGTTCTAATATTTTTTAAAAATTTATTTTATTGAAGTTTAGTTGATTTACAATATTATGTTAATTTCTGCTGAACAGTAAAGTGATTCAGTTATACATATATATACAATCTTTTTTTCATATTCTTTTCCATTATGGTTTATCACAGGATAGTGAATATAGCAGCACCCTGTGCTATATGATAGATCTTGTTGTCTATCCATTCCATATATAACAGTTTGCATCTGCTAATCCCAATCTCCCACTCCATCCCTCCCGTCCCCTCCCCTCCCTCCCCCTGGGCAACCACAAGTCTGTTCTCTATGTCTGTGAGTCTGTTTCTGCTAAGTTTGTGTCATATTTTAAATTCCACATATAAGTGATATCATATGGTATTTGTCTTTCTCTGTGTGACTTACTTCACCTAGTATGATAATCTCTAGTTTCATCCGTGTTGCTGAAAATGGCATTATTTCATTCTTTTTTATGGCTGAGTAATATTCCATTGTGTATATGTATCACATCTTTATCCATTCATCTGTCAATGGACATTTAGGTTGTTTCCATGCCTTGGTTATTGTGAATAGTGCTGTTATGAACATAGGGGTGCGTGTATCTTTTTGAGTTACAGTTTTGTCTGTATACATTCCCCGGAGTGAAATTGCTGGATCATATGGTAACTCTATTTTTAGTTTTCTGAGGAACCTCCATACTGTTTTCCATAGCGGCTGCACCAACTTACATCCCCACCAGCGGTGTTCCTCCTCTTCTCTTGAAAGCACTTCCTGCAAAAATTGCTTCAACAGGAATCTTCGTCATAGACTCTGTTTCTAGGGAACCAGACTTGAGACGCTGGATTTCAAAGCCAGACAATTCTGGGTTTGTATCTGGATTCCTCTAAGTGACTATAGGTGAGTTAGGTAAATGCCTCAGTTTCCTTATGTGTTAAATGGATCTAATGCTGCCCACTTGACGGGTTTGTTGCAGGAATTAAAGGGCACCATGTAAAAGCCCTCAGCTCAGTGACTGGAGGGTGGGGGGAACTGCCCACAGCTGCCTTTGATCTTTCCCTGACTTGCCCTTTGGCCTTGGGCATGTTAATGTTTTTGTGCTGTTTCCTTTGTGGGAACTCCACGTGTGTCTAACACCAGGCTGCTTCATCCATGACTGAAGTCAGAAATATTTTTTCGAATGGTAAAGTACTTGGCAAAATGTGGAGTGCAGGCATAAAGCATAATGAGTATTAATTATACAGCCGAGGGTGAAACTGACCTGGGAGAGAAGTGGCTGGGAGTTTAGAGGCCAAGAGAGACGGGTGGTCCAGCCAGGGCCTTTCCTGCCCAACCAGCAGTACTGTGAACGTGTGGACCTTGGAAACTGCAACCTGGTCCCCCCCAAGTCCAGGGAGCCCAGTCACCTGGAAGCAGAAAAAGGAGGGAGAGAGTTGGGGCGTCTTTGTGCCTGTGGCCTGTCTCCATGCAGAGCTGCTTCTTGGCTTTGAGGTCTAGACTCAGTGGTCACCTCCTCATAAAGGCCTCTCTGACCAGCCCATTTGAAGTGCCCTCCCTCCCCTACGGCATGGCCCAGTTTTACTGTTTTCTCAACACTTAACCACCATCTGGCATTAGCTTGTCTAGGTATTTGTCATTGTGCATACTGTCTCTCTGCTGGAACTCCTTCAGCATAGGGGTTCAGTGTATTCTGCTCACTGCACACAGTAGGTCCTCCATAAATCCTTGGTCTTGGAGCCCCGAGGAATTCTCACACATTGCTGGTGAGAGGTACAGCACTTTGGAAATCTCTGGCTATGTTTCACAACACCAAACATAAAAGCCTTCCTATGACCCAGCAATTCCATTCCTAGGTATGTATCCACAGAAATGCAAACATGTCACCAAAAGACATGTACTAGAATGTTCACACCAGCACTTTCTATAATACCTCCGAACTGGAAGCTGCCCAAAATTCCCGGAAAATAGAATAGATGAACAAATTGTGGTATATACATACAAGGAAATACTATACAGAAATGAGAACCCTCAACCAGAGGCAAAAACAGGCATGAATCTCACTAACATGATGATATGCTGTTGAGTGAGAAGAAACGACACACAGAAGGAACGACACACAGTCTATAATCATGTGTATGTAAAACCTGAAAACTGGCAAAACTCTCAGTGTTAGAAATCAGGATAGAGGTCGCCGCAGGAGGGTGGACAGGGGAGCTGCTACAAGGAGCTGAGGGGGCCTCGAGGGTGCTGGTCCTGTTCTGTGTTTTGGTCTGGCTGCTGTTTACACAGGTATGTACTGTTCGGGAACATTCGTCCAGCTGCGCACGGTGCGCCTTTTATACACACTTCAGACTATAATAAAATTGACGTTGAAACGACTGCATGGTGGTCTGCTCGGGAGAGTGTGGGAGCTCTCAATAACATTTACCTTAAAAAAAAAAAAAAAAAAGGGCTGGGGGCTTGGAGCCCTGGAGTCTGGCGCCCGGTCAGGGGAGATGGGTCCAACGGCCTGGTTGACCTCGGCGGCGCCCGGCGGCGCTGCGCCCAGGGCGGCAGACGCGCGTGGAGGAGAGTCACCGAGTCCCTAGGGGCCGCAGGACCGGGGCGGGGGCTCCGGGAGCTTCAGGGCAGGACCCGCCCGGGGTGCGCACCCCGACGAACCGCGCGATTCCCGGCCCTGGAGGCCCCCTCTGCCCCTCCAC
>NW_020175024.1:97122-162509 GCF_003031525.2 Neophocaena asiaeorientalis asiaeorientalis
GTCGCCAAGTTTCACTTAAATGCCCCTGGGCTTTCAAAACCAGCGGCCGCTAGCGGGAGGTATTTTCCGCGGGCCTGACTTCACCCGTGCGCGGCCAGCCCGGCTGGCTGGCGATTCCGATCTCCAAGATCCCCCTGTACCTACCTACCATTTACCTGGTCACTAAGCCTTAGTTTCTCTTCCCCTGGTCCAACTCCACCTCCCTTCACCCCTCGCCCCCCAACTAAATTCCCCTGTCTCCTGGGGTCGGTGGCTGGGGAGAGTACAAAGGCTGGATTATCCATGACGGTAGCTGATTCTGCACCCCCCTTTAACTTTGAAAGCGTCATCGGATGGCCACTTAATTTTCCAGTCGTCACAAAGGAGGGGATCCTATTTTGAGTTTTTCCGAAGTGATTATAATTTTCATTTGGGCAGCCAGGGATAAATCCTGAAGACACCAAGGATTAAAAGCAAAGGAGACTGCACGAGCTGGAGGGCCGCAGACAAAGCAGCTCACAGCCTTTTCCTAGAGGCCTGACTCAGCTAGTTTGCAAAGACCAGTAACCCCTATAAGCATTGTTTGCTCTGGGGAAAAAAAAAAAAAAAAATTTTACCAATACATCTCTCCCCTCTTTTTACCCATTTCCTTTACTCGGTCCTATTTTTACTTGGCCAAAGATAGTAATCATCTGCTTGTATTATATACTCAGATTTTCCCCTTAATTACAGGTTTCAAAAAAAAGGAAAAAAAGACAAAATGTAAAGTGTTGGAGCACTGTCTAGAAACTATTATAATGTAAGCCGAAAAGGAGGGTCTTGGAATGACTTTTGGGAGACCTGGGACCTTTTCTCTGCCACTCATTTGCTTATCAGGTGACCCCATTTTTGTGCATCTGTTTCTTCAGTAAAATGTGGGTGTTACCACAGGTGACCCCAGATCTCTAAGTGTGCTATCCTAAGTTTCCTTTGAGAGAGATTAAACAATTTGATTCATGAGGAGTTGATGTCTGAACATACATTTCCTCATCCCAGATCCCTTTTATCCTCTCCTAATGCTCACGGTGTGGTGTTGATGTCTGGCAGGCTTTGTGTTCAGTTTGTACCATTTGCAAACACAGTGAGAATTACCATGGAATGCAGCGAAGAAGGGCTATAGATTTCTTGGATCTGTGTCGCTCACACCTCTCTTTCCATTTTCACTCTAATTAGCACACAACTTTTAAAAGTTGGCCTGAGCACAGCAACGCTTTCACACATCCGTACTAAAATCCATGCTAATCTTTCCCATGGGATGTAATTCAATTGAATTGACATTCTAATAAAATACTGGCAAAGACACAATCACAGTTTGCCTGTGATACATATTTAAAATAGCACGACGCAGTTGCTTAAACCTCAGATAATGGCTTCCTCCATATTGTTGGTTATGAGATTTCAGGGTTTTTAATTCCTGGATGTTAATAGGACATTATGAAGCTACTCTTTTTAGCAAAGTGGGTTGTGATCTTAGCTTGCCGTTGCTAGGAATGCACTAAAGCCTGAGTGACTTTCAGACTGGTCTTGGGCAGTTACTTAATGCATCCAAACTTGCCTGCACATTTGCATCATCTGTTGATAGCTGACTGAGTCTTCTCTGCTATTCAAATCATTGACACAGCTATACATTGGCTTGGAGGTCATTTGAATCTACCATATCTGGAGTTTGGGAAATCTTAACTTTTCTAAAAGTCTGAGGACAGGAGGACTTGCCTTGGGTGATGAAATTCAGATTTTGCCGTTTTGTTCCAAAGTATTTTACACTGAAAAAGCAACCTTGATTTAGCATTGTCATTGATGACATGCTACAGAAATGCTACACAGTTTGGGTTCCTACATTTCACTTAAAGCCTGTGATTGCTAAATTGTTGATACTTTTTAGGTTATTAATTAATCTGTAGTCAAACCAAACAATTCCATCACGGACAGTTTTTGTTTTATGGCCAAGCAGATCTGAAATTTTGACGAAGGAGCTAGAGAGAAAGAGTGAGCCCCTTTGTGGATTCCTACAAGCTATAAGGTGAAGCTTGGGTAGTTTTATCCCACCTATATTGTGAGGACATTTCTGGCTGTGCCCTTAGCTAGACGGACTCACTCATGAGGCACAACTTTACTAACATTGCACATTGTGATATTAATAATCTCTGGCTTCACGGATGGAACACATTAGAAAATGGGTGATGGTTGCTACTGGAGCTGGGAATGGCCATGTCATTTATTGGGCCATTGAATCCCCTCTGACTCACACGTGAGTCCATCCTCCAAAGTGGAGATAGGTCCTGAGTGCTCAGACCAGAGCAGTGGGGAGGGTTGAAGGAGGAATTATATTCCCCCGGAAGCAGGAAACTAGAGTGTGTCTTTGAAGGAGCTGCATGTTTGGATGGGACTGCTCTCAGGCAGAGGAAACAAGACGGCACTCACCACTCAAGACCAGGAACCAAATGGGAGAGAATCCAAGCTCAGTATCTGCAGGGCTTTCATGCTTAATAAAATGCATGCATACTTTTATGGGGATTCTTAGCATCAGAAATCTGATGGCACACACTCTACCCCCTGTTTTGTCTGTGTTAAGGAAAAATTAGGTCCGGGAGACAGGAGGGGAGCACATATCCCTGGGAGCTGTGCAGAAGGAACAATACTGGAGGAAGCTTCGGCTCAACAGAGACACTATATGGAGATGTGAAGCTGGAAGGCTAAGCTGGACCTTTCATTAATTGAAAATTTCTTGTTTTATTTTGAGAACTCCTAATCCACCAGACCAAGAATATTCTAAATGTGAATCCTGACTGTGAATCCAGTTGTTTTGGTTAGTCAAGGTAAGTTGTAGTAACCAACAACAGATCCCAAAATAATGGCACAAAGAACAGTGCAGGGAAGTTGTTCTTGGCTGTGGTGTAATAGTGGCTATATTCCTTTATGAAGCTATTCTGGGACTCTGGCTTCACCCCTCTTGTGGCTTCTTTATCCCCTAAGGACTTAGAAATTTTTGCATCTAGGTGAAAGGGGAAAAACAGAGTGGCGGGGGCAGTAACTTTTGTCAACTGAAGAAAAAATGCACAACCCCCAAATTGAGAATTATGCTTTATTTGGTAGACTTTCTGAGGACTTAAGCCCAGAAGACAGCCTCAGATATCTCTGAGGGACTGCTCTGAGGAGGTAAGGGAAGAGCCAGGGTATAGAGGAGTTTTTGCAACAAAAATCGGGTAGTCAGAACATCTAAAGATGACTGTTAGGGTTTCCCTGGTGGCGCAGTGGTTGAGGGTCCGCCTGCCGATGCAGGGGACACGGGTTCGTGTCCCGGTCCAGGAAGATCCCACATGCCGCGGAGCGGCTGGGCCCGTGAGCCATGGCCGCTGAGCCTGCGCGTCCGGAGCCTGCGCGTCCGGAGCCTGTGCTCCGCAACGGGAGAGGCCACAGCAGTGAGAGGCCCGCGTACCGCAAAAAACAGATTACTGTTAATTAAAGAAAACTAGACATCTCAAGTTAATGAATTTAGTGCTTTTCTATGTATGGGAAGATGCAAAGTCTGAGTTCATTGAAATCATTCCTTTGATAGGCAACTTAACTATCTAGGGCCAGTATCCTGTTTCTCTCCCTCCTGAGTCCCCTCAGGGTGCACAGTCTGGGGTTTGCTGCAGTAGCTGCTGGCTTAACCGCCTCTACATCCTTTGTTTACTGATATAGCAGGCAGCATTCTTAGTCCACAGTGCTTCCTCTTGGTCATAAATTTGACCAATGATTGAGAGGCATTTCATGACCGATTTTGTCCCACTGCACTAGGAAGGCTCATTCCTAGATCAAAAGTAGTTTCTACTGATGGGCCACTCAAGGTGTTATTTTTTGGATCAGGTCCTATAGATCAGGGGTCCCCAACCGGGCCCCGGACTGTTACTGGTGCGCAGCTTGTTACAAACCAGGCTGCACAGCAGGAGGTGGGGGCAATCGAAGGAGCGAAGCTTCATCTGCCACTCCCCATTGCTGCCCATCACTCACATTACTGCCTGAACCATCCCCGCCCCTACCCCCCACCACCCCCGGGGAAAAATTGTCTTCCACGAAACCAGTCCCTGGTGCCAAAAAGGTTGGGGACCACTGCTGCAGATAATCTAAAACTCTCTGGATCACCTGTCTTACTAGCCTATTATGATCCAGAAAATGTTTTCCCTTGTTTCTTCTTCCCATATCTAGAGTTGCACTATTACAATTATTCTATATAGAGTTATTTGTACGGTCAACGGCCTCAAGACTTTTAATTTAATTTAATTTTAATTTTGTCAAAGGCCTGATTACACATTGGGTAATGTAAGAAACAATCTTATAAAATAGACAGGATATAAGTATTACAGCTAGTAACATTAATACAGTCATAGCACAGAAGAGAGATACACAAAACATAAATAATTTGAAATAAACAAACTTGAAAATAACGAGAGAGAAAATTAAAACAATGATTAATATAACTTAGTTGTAATCTGGTCACAGTAAGACTTCAAGTCCACAGGGGAGCCAGCTGGGGAAGCCACATTCTGAAAGGATCAGGTAGAGAGAAAAAGATAAATGTTTTATCTTTGCTCACAAAGGTATAATCTATCAACTTGTTGTAGGTCATAGCATAAGAGGAAAGGTTTTTCTGGAAAACAAAGATAAAGCCAGTATATTTCAGAAAAAGTCAAAAAATTATAAATCATTTTTATCAGTTCATTCAGTCCCATGAAATTAATTTCTGTCGATCTGGATGAAGTCATCAGGTTTTCCATTAGAGTTTTGTAATTTCTGACCCTGTTCAGTGGTATTTTGAAAAAGTTATCAGGAACTTGTATTTGTCAAAAAGTCCTTTTTATGAATCTTGAATTTCTTCATTTTATAAAAGCATCAGGGTAAAACAATGGTTGTCTATAAACGACAGAAGACTTAAAATGTCATGGTTAAAGATCTGATTACAATGCAATCGACAAGAAACTTGGATATTTCTGTGACATACAATGTTTTAAGATAACTTAGTCATAGAATTATGACTGATAAATTGTCAGCACGTATCATGTTTTTATGAATTCCACATAAATTTTGGAATATCTATATTAATGACACTTACCCATACTACATAACCTAAGGTTTATCCCCAGTCACTTGACAATGATTCTCAAGTAATTTAACATACCAAATAAGCCTAATTAGTTTGACATTCCTCTCTGAGCTCTCTCAGAGTTCCTTTGAAGTATCCCAGAGTTAGTTGGGAGTCAAAAGAACTTTGATAATTTTGATGTCTGGGAACTTTGTCAAAAATATCAGAAAGGTTTCAAAACACTTGGTCAAATAGGATCATAGGTCACTGTGAAAAAATACTTATTCACTTAACCAAAGTGACAATAAAAGATTTTTCAGGTAAGTACAGATCAGCAAAGAAACTCACACAGTCTGTTATCAAAAGTAGTATTCCAAGAAAACTTTGTTCTCTTAACAGAGAGAGGAACCAAGTCCAGTCTTGCATCAGTATACTTCTAATAGCGAAATCCATTTACCTAATTGAATTTAACCTAATCCCAGCCTGACCATGTACAGAAGTCTTTTTCAGGGCTCCCTTTTTATAAATCTCCCACAACTTTGTGTATTCATATTAGTTTGTCACTTATTTTTCCATCCAGAAACAACCACCTCTGGGACAAAATCATTCTTTCCCGTTAACAAAATTTGTTTCCATTTCTCATACCTTCTTTTGCTGAAAACACACATCCTACTTTCCTTGCATAGTGAAATGTTTCCCTTAGTATCTTTAGTAGCTTTAATTACATATTACAATTTTAACCCTTAAAAACCTTAATCTCTAGCAAAAACCAATAAGCAGCAGGTAATTGTGAACTGTTTGTCATATCAGCATTTCTTGACTGGAATATCCCATAACCTCTAGTCCTAAGAATACATCTTCCCATAGTATAATTTCTTTTTTATTTCTTTATTTTATTTCTCTCTTTCTTTATTTATTTGGCTGTGTTGGATCTTCGTTGCTGCATGCGGGTTTTCTCTAGTTGTGGCAAGCGGGGCTATTCTTCGTTGCAGTGCGTGGGCTTCTCATTGCAGTGGCTTCTCTTGTGGAACACGGGCTCTAGGTGTGCGGGCTTCACTAGTTGCAGCACGCAGGCTCAGTAGTTGTGATGCATGGGCTTAGTTGCTCCATGGCATGTGGGATCTTCCCGGACCAGGGCTTGAACCCGTGTCCTCTGCATTGGCAGGTGGATTCTTAACCACTGCGCCACCAGGGAAGCCCTAATTTCCTTTTTAAATGTGGTACAAGATGTGTGTCTAATCAACCCCAAATATCTTTAGTTTTCCTCTTGTAAGATGACAAAAGTGGTTACATTTAGACCTAGTTAGCAATTAATGGTTCAGTATTTTTTCTTATTTGAAAGGATCTGGAGAGTCAATGAATTCACATCATTTAACTTAGCAAAACTCAAGCCACCAGAAATCTGGAGAAACTATTTAAAAAATTTTTTTTTTATTTTAAGGATTTATTTTAAGTGAAATAAAACACACATCACATACCCTTTACCATCATCACCATTTTAAGTGCATGTTTCTGAGGCATCAGATCTATTCACTTTCTCGTGGAGCCATCACCACCATTCCTAGAACTTTTCATCTTGCAAAATCAAAATTCCACAACCATGAAAGTCTCACTCCCCATTCCCTCCCACTGCCCCTGGCACCGATATCCACTTCAGTCCCTGAGTGGTCGACTGCAGGGCACCCACTGGAGTGGAATCCTGCAGTGTTTGCTGACGGGTCACTTTGGAAGAGCTGACTTTCAGTCTGAAGCTCTGCCTGTTTACATCTGAAGAACCTGCATTTAAGGAGAGGGTGTATGAGGAAGGGGGTGTATGAGGGACAAAGGTGTCCGGGGTGCAGATGAGCCAGCACCTGACCAGCTGCCTTTTGGGTCCTCTGGTTCCATCTCTTGGTCTGTGCCCCATCTGCATCATCACGGGCCCCGCTGGCACCCCTGGGGTGTTGTTGTCTGAGTGAGATTCCCCTGGTGCCCCTGCTCTCCTCCCCTCCTCCTGCTGGTTGGGGAGGGAACTGCTTGCTGTGTGGTCTCTACTCCTGAGGCACGAAGGACCCTGCAGCATGGACCTGCAGAGTGTGGGTGTGGTCCCAAGGCATGGGGCCCACATAGGACACAGGATTGTGGCATGACAAGTGCTAGGGCTGCCTCATCACTGACAGGGAATGTTGCCAAGATCCTGCTTGGGCGGGCGTGGTGGGTGGCCTGGGACCCCAGAGGCCCCATTCCTATCCTGGAGTTTGGAGATGGAGAAACTATTTTAGATAGACATACCCAAAACATAATTATTCCTAAAGCATTCACCTGAAAACCCTCATCTCATCTACCTTTATTTTATAATTTATGAAAATATCACTACACCAAGTTAATTTTTTTTCTTGCTGACAAACTCTGTAACAGAAGTAACATGAACTTATTGACCTTCAGTAAACCTAGGTATAATAAAAGTAAGACATGTTTATATTGATTAAACCAGCAAGCTTAAGCTAACTTTAATACCAGCTATTAATTTAATATTGAATATTTCCTAGATCACGTGAACCTGAAATTCATTCTGGCCAGTTTCTTTAACATTTAGAAACATTTAGTTTGTAAGCACTTACTTTTAAGTCAATTAAATCAAACTCTTATAGAAATTTAATTTTGATAATATTTTTCAGAGGTAGAGACATCTCATATATTGTACACACAGACATAGAAACAGACAAACTAAAGATCTCATAGCTTCACTTTAAAAACTTACAATTATTACAATATAAACTTACTAGTTATTTGTAACAGTTGGAATAAGTTAAATTTATTTGCTCAGATGATTAAGGCTCTACTAGTTCTGGAAAAGAGTTTTAAAATTTGTATTTTTCCTTGATAAACCCTTTAGGAGGCTATGAATTCGATTTTGGGTGAAGGAGCCCTTCCAGCAGTCTGAGTTTTAAAAGGCCTTTTCTCTCTCTCTCTCTCTCTCTCTCTCTCTCTCTTTTTTTTCACCCCCTCTGGTTTCAGGTTTTACCTGATTCAACTAATCAGGCTCAGTCTCAGGCTATTGTGGTTTGTATTTACATTTCTGATTTGTAGAGATTATCGAGACAGACAGTTGCTTTGAATTCTCTATAGAACTGGTTTGTCGCGTAAATGGTATTAAAAGATTGATTTGCCCAATCATATTTTCTTTAATTTGCTTTTTTGTATCAGTGAGATGTCCAACTAAGCTGAAAATTAAGAGTTCTATGTTCTAGAACTTTAGGATTTAATTTATTATGCCTCCGAAAGCTGGCACAAGATATTCAACAAAGGCCCTCTTTCTGAGTGCACAGGTTAGACCCAGAGCAAAATCTCTATTATTAGTTTTTTAGCCCCTGAATATTACTTCCCAGTTTTACTTTATATCGTATGGGCTCAGGTTACCCTATTGGTTTCCTTTACTATGTTTAATTAATATTTCCTGAGGGGCAGAGTTATATGCCTTCCCTGTCTTATAATACCAGGCAGGGGAAGCATCCCTCAGTGAAGCATGTCTATCCCACAATATAATTAAGCAAAACAGATGTAACCGTCTTATATAAAGCACATTTTAATACATCAATATTTATAAACATTCATCTCAATTCTATTGATTTTTATACCTTTGACTTTAGTTTCCATTGGGACCCAATCAACAAGTCTTGCTCTTACAAGGAGTCCTAGAAGCTTTCCTTTCTTTTATCCCCTGACCATTTTATCTATTTTGTATAAAAGGCCCTGTATAAAAGATATATATATTTATCTTTTTCCATCTTATTTTGGTTTTTTTCTTCATAGGCACCAATAAAACAGCTGTTTACAATGAGCGCCCTGAAAAATTTACCAATTTAGAAGTTTCTCCAATTTAAAGCATCCATCCTCTGGCTCTTGATGAGATATCTCTTAATAGTGACTCAAACCAATAAGACGCAAGAGGCTTCCCTACAAGACAGTGCGAAGGATGTAGCTTTCATAGGATGGAGAAAGTTTACTCCCAAAAATAGTCTAAGAAGGTAAAGGCCTTTGTTGTACAAGCTGACACAATGAAGGTTAAGATGGTTAAAAAACCGCTGAGAGTTGTTACCGTCAGACAAAAGACTGCTCAGAATCCCAGCTTATTTGATTGGCTGCCAAATGAATGCCATACACGTGCCTTCCGATGGCAGAGACGAAGGGCTCAAAACACGTACACACAAACACACACACGCACATGTACACACAAACACACACACACATGTACACACACACATATACACACGCACACACACAATGCAGAAGAAGATCAGGTAGAACACTTACGTCTCAAAGACACAGGAAGAGAAATGCAAGTTCCCTAGAAAGGCATTTGATTCTTTAAGGTCAGAATTCTGAAAAGATGTTTTATCAAGCTGGCTTTCTCCAACTTCACTGCGTATGCCATAAGAGAGCCCCATCTTACTCATTTTTGGGGCGAGATTCCCTTTAATTTCCAATTAAGTGGGTACATGAATCTGGCTGGGGTGTTAGTTGGAGGTTGGCTTTCTGATGCCCCTCGTCTCTCTGTTGAGTTTGTCAGGGATAACATTTACTAGTGAAGTCGTGGAGAGGGGGCAGTGTGAGGCTTCTGAGCTCAGCTCCTCTAGGCTTTTACCCTGGAGTTGTTTCAGCTCCTCTTATGTGTCTCGGGTACTCCCTACAGTAGTGTAAGACCACTGTGCGTGCTCAGATCATGGACTGGCCAATTGTTACTCTTGTCCCCAGCAGAGCAAGTTTTGTTTTTTTTTAAATTAAAATTAGTGGGTTTCCCTACAGGGATGGCTGCAAGGTATGAGGACTTGCCTTCACCACTCTTGCAAATTTCTCAGTTGCCTGGGAAAGCCACTGCTGGCCGGGAGGTGATGTCCCTTCTTCGGAGCTGAAAGATCTCGTGTAATATTTTCACTTTTATCCTGACAAATTCTTGTTCGGGTAGGCAGTTTGAGGAAAGACATCAGGTCAGCCTTCTCCCTAACCACTCAGCCCAGACCACTCAGTATCTTTCAGCTGGCAAGGCAGGTGCCTAAAGCTTTGAGCTGAAAGTGGCACAAATACCTTTTGTTCTCATCTTTGCTAGAACTCAGCCATGTTGGACCACCCCTCCCTGCGAGAAGCCTCGGATACACAGCCTAGCTGTGTGGCAGAGAAGAGGAAATGGATCTTCAGTGGACAGTAGAGCCTGGGATATACCACCCTGTTCTTCCAAATGTTTTAGTCATAATAGCTAATACGAATTCATGCTTCTTATGTGCTAAGGGTTTCATATACATTTTTTCACTTAATCCTCACAATAACCCTAGCAAACAGGGAACAGTGTTCCCATTTTACAGATGATGAAACTGTGGTTTAGAGAGGTTAAAGAACTTGTATAAGGCTCCACAGCCAATGGAAAGCCAGGATTCACACTTAAAATGGTGCTTGTCTGGAGGGTCAGGATTCTTCTGCAAGCTCAAGATTTGGCATGGACAGGGAAGCAAAAGCAACAGCTCACAAATGCCTTCCCCACTTTTGCAAAGAATTGTTCCCTCTCCCTTCTTCACTGAGCCTCCCCCTGGAGACGCTGAGAGGAGAGAGAGGCTGGTGGAAAAACTGGAGAAGGGAGGTGATTAAATCACCTTAAATCTGTTTTACGATCTCTGTTTTCAATAGCTTTCTGTTTCCAACAATGCTTGACTCTGTGAGAGACACTAGCCCCTTTTCGGAGCCAGCAGAGAAACAGAATGCAACTTCTAACAAACTGGCTGGCATGCTAAGGTAGCAATTGTATTTAAATTTCAGTATCAGTAACGCTAGCTGGAACCACCTAAAGCAAAAGGAAGGAAGGGGTATCAGGGCACATTTTTACTCCTTCACCTGCCTTAGGGTCTAGAAATGGAAAGTTTCATGTGACAAGAGTTTATTTTGCAACTTGAAATTTTCCTCTCTTCGGAAAATTAAGGCAGCCTAACAGAGCATTATATTTGGGCCAATACAGCAGTAAATTTATGAAGTGAAAAAGTGGAGGTTTTCACGGTGTTATAAGCTCACCCACACTGAACATAAATGTATTACTTAGAATACTACAGATTTCAGTTTCATTATAGAGCAAGTGTGCTATGAACACGTTAACTTTAGATTTTAGACTTTTTGAAATTAAATAGCAGTTCATAGCATCCATGTAATTTGTTTCTCTTTTATAGCAATGCTTTGTCCTGAAAATAATGACAAAAAATCATGGTCTGAAAATCAGCTTCAGGTCTGTGCACACCAGGATGCAGAAAGTCAGAAAACATCGACTTTTAATTAAGCCAACATTTTGAAATTTAAAATTTAGAAATCCTTTTCAACGAAGTCGATGTTTTGGATTTTTATTATATAATTGTGCATATGTATTCATAAACTATGAAATTAGATTGGTAAAGATGTAGAAATGGGACCCAAAATGCTCTTTAATGTGATTTTCTGAACTTCCCCTTGGAGGTCTATTTATCCTGAACTGGCAAGGCTGCTGCATTTCAATTCAGGGCTTCTTTTTCATGCAGAGGTACAGACTTGCTGAGCTGAGCCGAATTTGTCTATCCAATTACTGGGTAAGAGAGCAGACTGGAGCTTTAGGAAAAACCTGTAATCTGTAAAACACTGTAGTAGCAGTGACAGCCTAATGAAAGGGACAGGCCAATAGAGAGTATATGTTACCTGAGTGATCCACAGAGGCACAGTTCTTGCTGCAAAGAACCAGCTTCAAATCTAACACCAAAGAGCAACGAAGTCTACAAAGACTTGAAAAAATATCATGTGATATGTCTGCAATAAATTTTAGGTAGAATGGTTTACAATGGAAACACAGTCTTAGTGATATGCTGCCGGTCACTTAGCTAAGCACTAGTTTGAATGATTTTATTATAACCTGATTTAACTACTCTTGTTCTCAATATCTGGATCGACATCAGAAAGAAGATATTAATAAAAATGAGTATGGGTGAGGCATTTTTGAGCCAAATGTTAGCTTTGTAGTCACAAAATACAGAGTCAGCCAAGCAAAGATTTTTTTTTTTAAAGAAATTGAGATTACTTCCCATTTTGGTTTTTAAAAACAGTTGCATTTTCTATGGAAAGAAAGTGGTTTAATATATATTGGATTGCAGTGGGAAAGTGAATTCTTTCTTCTCATGCATGAAAGTCCAGGCAAGAATAAAATCAGGGCAGGGTATACTTAAGAAGACATTTTAATTCATGTTATCAGTATATCTTATAAGAAACCTAAAACCTCTGTAAGCAAGGTTTTGCTGGGCCCAGCACTTTCAGTGGTAATGAAGTTTCACGGTCATTATCATGACCATCTGGTAATCAATACCTGGGATATCTACTCCAGTAGAAATAAAAACCTTGGTAAAATGTTTCCATTTATAGTGTTTTTTTTTTTCTGTAGGGGTGGCAGCAGCCATATAACTTTTAATAGATAATGGCTTAACTCAATTTTTTATTTGTTCTAATTTCTTAAAAAAAAAACAGCAAGAAATTCCATGTGAATTTAGCCTCATTCCATAACAGCAAGGCAGATGAGTTAGTTCTAAATTCTTATATTCATTGTGAAATGGAGCAGGGCCCTATGGTCTGTGTCTCCCATGTCCTCAGCCTGCCTTTTGTCTGTAGAAACACTTTAACCAAAGAATAAGTTTAACCAGAGAAGCGAGAAAATGCAGAAACAAAGGAAAACAGACAAAGGAGATCAAATAATAATAGTTTAGTCTCTAAGCAAAGTCA
Source organism: Neophocaena asiaeorientalis asiaeorientalis (assembly GCF_003031525.2). NCBI lineage: Eukaryota > Metazoa > Chordata > Mammalia > Artiodactyla > Phocoenidae > Neophocaena > Neophocaena asiaeorientalis. The sequence goes on from NW_020175024.1 coordinate 109,955, forward strand.
AGGACCTTTACTTTATCCTCAAGGGCTAGAGATAATATTCTGAGCTGTATCCTGTGAGCTGTCTTGTAGATACTAAAACCCCCATCAGGTGGAAGACGTTAACGACACGATGACCAGACTGTAGCCATGACATAAGCTGCCACAGTTCCGAGAACGGGCCTCAAAGAAATGGTAACAAACCGACTCTGGAACTAAAGACTAACTGTACTTAAAACAGTCAAGAGCTGGGACTTCCCTGGTGGTCAGTGGTTAAGACCCCACACTTCCACTATAAGGGGCACGGGTTCGATCTCTGGTTGGGGAACTAAGATCCCGCATGCTGTACTTAAAACAATCAAGATGACACTGGTCAGACCACTGCATGACCAATTGCAAGATGCCTGTCAGAGCTGCCTGTGCTGTTTCTGCACGTAGCCCGCTCCCTCCACCTTTAAAAGCTCTTGCCCCTTGATTGTCAGTGGGGGGAGTTGGCCTTTGGACAGGAGTCTGCCCTCCTCCCCTGGTTACTGGCCTCCAAAATAAAGCAAACTTTCCTTTCCCCCAACCTTGCCTCTTTATTGGCTTTTGAGTGGCAAGCAGCCAGACCCTCACTTTCCGTTATAATTCCACCAATGTTTATTGAGGGCTTTCTATTTGCCAGGCCATGGGGAAACAGTGATGCAGAAACATGGGCTTTGTCCTCAAGCTTACAGTCCAAGCAGAGTACTTAATCATTCACTCAATAAACATTTTTTAAGTGGCTGCTATGTGCCATACCCCTGTCTTCGTGAGGTTTACATACTACTGGGGGAAGACAAACAATGAACATAATATTTGAAGACATTCTTTATATTTAAAGTGTGTTTCTAGTACACAGCGTATAGTAAGATCTTGGTTTTTTTTATCTCGTCTGACAATCTCTACCTTTTGGAGTGTTTAGTCCAATTACATTTTCCATTAGTGCACATTTCCTGCAAATCAGGACATCCTCCTACACATTTACAATACCACCATCAAGATCAGGAACTTAACACTGATTTATTACTGCCTCCAAATCTTCAGATCTCAGTCAAGTGTTGCTAGTGGTGATAATAATATCCTTTATATAGAGCAAAAGGTCCGCTTCAGTATCACCTGTTGTATTTAGTTTTTATGTCTTTCCTTGATTTCCATAACCTTGACACTTTTGAAGATGAAAGGTCATTGGTTTTATTTTACAGAATTGCCCTTTGATTTTTTTTCCTTATGTTTTCTCAGGTGGTTCAGAGAATGCCTCTTTGGCAAGAATACCACAGAGGTGATGCTGTGTTCTTATTGTGTTATGCCAGGTGACACCCAATTTCGGTTTGTCCCTTACTAATGATGTTCACATTGGTTACCTGATTACAAGGGTGTCTGCTACACTACTGTGAAGTTACCTTCTCTGCTTCATGATCCATAAGCACATCATGAGGATGTATTTTGCACTAAGCAGGTGTCCAGCTCCTCATAAATTTTGATTTCATTCATTCTTTATATCAGTATAGACTCGTGGCTTCGCATTTTAATTAATGGGTTATAATGAACGATTGTCATGATTCATTCTGCTGCTCAGAATTATTTTTCTGGTTTTCTAGTTGGCTTCTGTGTCCTTTTGACATGTCGCCATCTTTCTTTGACCAGGTCCTTGGTTTTGGTACAACGGAAGTTCCAAGTTCATCAATTATTTCTTCTACCCAGTGCTGGAAGAAGTCCTTTGTCTCTTTTCTTGTACTGGATGCTGTCTTTCACTCAGCCTCCAAATTCACATCACAGACTCTGCTCCTCTGGGGCCTCCTCTCTCCCCCTTTCATAGTTACTCAGTCTCCAGTGCTCTTCATTCCTTCCTGTAGATCAGAGTTTCTGCACGCTATCCCTTTCCTACAGCCTGAAAATCTTCTTAACATTTCTTGTAGAACAAATCTGATGGTGGTAAATTCTCTCAGCATCTGTTTATCTTGAAGTATTTTTAGTCTGCTTTCACTTTGGAGGGATATTTTTACTAGATAGATAATTCACGGGTGACAGCATTTTCCTTTCAGCACTTTATCGATATTATAGCATTGTCTTCTGCCTTCCATTGTTTCTGGTGAGAAGTCACTGGTAATTCTTACCATCATTCCCGGTTTGAAATGGGTCTTTTTTCCCCACTTTGGGCTTCTTTTAGATTGTTCTTTTTGCATTGGTTTGTACATTGGAGGAGAATGTACCTAGATATAGTCTTTCTTCTTCTCTGTTTCTTCTTATTTTTAAAAATATTGCTTAGGATTAATTGAGATTTTTGGACCGGTGGTTTTGTATTTTTTTTTTCTCAGCCATTAGTTTTTCCAAAAAAAATTTTTTGTCCCCATTCCTCCCCTCCTTGTGCAAACCTATTTGCAGGTACACTAGCCTGCCTGATATTTTCCTGGGAGTCACTGGCTTGTCCGAATTCCCATGACTCTCAGCCCTGGGCCACTAGAGAATCTGTGTTCAGCTCATCGTTCTGGCATTTGTTTCTTAAGCTTTGTGGAGTCTTGTCCTCATGTACACAGCCTGGTATTCCGTTAATGACTAATGGGAATGTCTGAGAATTTCTGGAACTCCTTCTCTGCACTGTTCCCTCTTCTCCAGTACCCTGTCCTGCAAACACAAGTCCCCTCAGCAGCCCTGAAGTCTAATCTCTCTCTTCGGGTCAGCAAGACCCCCAGGCTCTAATGGGGCTGCACCCCACTGCACTGCAGTCTGGACAGTGACTCCAGGCGGAAAGCCAGGGATGTGGTGGAGCTCGCTTTGGAATTCTCCTTATCTCAGGGACTACTTACACTGAGTAAATTCAATGGTATGTTAGAAGGTAATAAAAGTTACGAAAAAACAACAGAACAAAGTAAGGAGGATGGATAATGCTGGGTGAAGGAGGTACAGTCTTGAATTACAGACCGGAAAACAGGCATCACAGTTCAGCATGATGAGTATAAGCAGAGAGTACCTTGGGCATCCGAGGAAGAAAGGGCACCTAAATGATCTAGGGGTGTCTGGGAAGATTGCACAGAGGAAGTCATACCTAGTTGAAGACCTGAGGGATCAGTGGGAGGTAACTGGTCGATGGGATAGAATGTGAGGGTGCTGATGTGTGTTCCAAGATATTGGAAACAGAGTATTTTAAAGACTCAGGGAGAGGCTGAGAGCACACACTGAGTATGGCAGAATATAAGTCATTTTTTATGGCTGGAGTTATACTGTGTGATAAAGCAGAGACCAAATCATAGAGGGCCTTGCAAGCCATATTGAGAAGTCTGTGCTTTGTCCTATGGCTTTGGAAAGGTATTAAAGGATTTTAAGCAATCGTGAAAGTTGATCGTAACCTCTGAATCTCCACATCCCTGCCTATAGAATGAGCATGTTGGAAATAATGGCAACGATTGTCTCTTTCCTAAATGATCTACTTTTTTTTTTTTTTTTCGGTACGCGGGCCTCTCACTGTTGTGGCCTCTCCCGTTGTGGAGCACAGGCTCTGGACGCGCAGGCTCAGCGGCCATGGCTCACGGGCCCAGCCGCTCCATGGCATGTGGGATCTTCCCGGACCGGGGCATGAACCCGTGTCCCCTGCATCTGCAGGCGGACTCTCAACCACTGCGCCACCAGGGAAGCCCAATGATCTACTTTTTAATGTGAGGATTCAAGTCTGTATCTATATCAAAAGCCAATGTCAAACGCCTAATATAAGAGGTCCTTGAAAAGATAACGCTTTTCAAACAACTTTGTGGACCGCATATTTTCTGAGAGGTAAAGTGATCTCAACACAATAAAAGAAATTGATGGTGAAACTCTAAAAACAGAACACAAAATCTTTGATTTCTCAATTATGACCATTAAAAGATGTAAAAGATTGACTCATAAAGAAGGTAGTCAATTGCATTATGATATTTGTCAGTACATTAAAAAATCTAGACAGTGAATAAAATGTTTATAGTAAAGGGTTAGTAGAATCATAAAACAGAGGAGAAGAACAAAATGAAAAGAAGGGCAGCAAACAAGAAATCAGTGTCTTTATCTCCATGCCAGATGGGCCACAGAGAAAAAGAAGGTTGCTTTTTTATTTATTTTTTGATATTATTCTGGATTCAACTCAATTCAACATTTCTTTGGTTTCATGCTAGGTACTAATGAAAAAAAGATGGCTTTGGCTGTTTTCACACCAAAGGCGTTTGTAAACTTTTGAGGAAGCAGATGTTTCTAATTATTTGTTACAAACAGCAGAAGAAAATGAGAGCAGATAAAATGAATGAATTCCACCTCGATTTGGGAGAAAAAAATTGTGAAACATTGAACTCTATTAAAAAGCATGCAAAGGGCTTCCCTGGTGGTGCAGTGGTTGAGAGTCTGCCTGCTAAGAGGCCCCCCTGCCCAAAAAAAAAAAAAAAAAAAAAAAAAAACCATGCAAAGTAAATGCTACAGGAGAGGTACAAAGAAACTCCCATGGGGAATATAGGGTTAATGAATTGAGGAGACAGGGAATTTTCACAGATGAGAAAGTGTTTGGAATATAATAACACGTTGAGCAGTTGGACAAGGTAGGAAGGTTGTTCCAGGAAAGGTATGGAAGAATGGATGTGCCGGGAATGGTTAGGAAACAGCATTCTTGAGTGGTTCGTGCTCAGGGCAACAAGGTGAGACAGGTTTAGGGATGGCCAGAGATACTGTTGCTGCCCTGCCCAGATCCCCGCTAGCAGGCCATCCCTCTCCCAGCTCTAATGGGGTCACGGCTCTTCCCTTTTTCAGAGAACCACCCTCAGGAAAAAAAACCATGCAAAGTAAATGCTACAGGAGAGGTACAAAGAAACTCCCATGGGGAATATAGGGTTAATGAATTGAGGAGACAGGGAATTTTCACAGATGAGAAAGTGTTTGGAATATAATAACACGTTGAGCAGTTGGACAAGGTAGGAAGGTTGTTCCAGGAAAGGTATGGAAGAATGGATATGCCGGGAATGGTTAGGAAACATCAGCATTCTTGAGTGGTTGATGCTCAGGGCAACAAGGTGAGACAGGTTTAGGGATGGCCAGAGATACTGTTGCTGCCCTGCCCAGATCCCCGCTAGCAGGCCATCCCTCTCCCAGCTCTAATGGGGTCACGGCTCTTCCCTTTTTCAGAGAACCACCCTCAGGGGAATGGAAAGCACCTCAACAGAGAGCTAACCTACTCCCTCTGCCCCATCTTCAGCCCATGTGACTGATTGGCATGGGGGTACAAAAGAGCAACCCTCTTTGCCGCAAGGTGGGACTAACTGTGAATTTCTTGCTCTGGAGCAGTCTAGGCTGACGCTAGACTCCAGCTGAGACCACATCCTTGGTTCCTTTCCTTCCCCATCCTACTTTCCTTGATTCCTTTTTCCTGAGAGCACCAACTCCCCCAGCAACACACATACACCTGAATCCCTGTCTCAGCCTCTGCTTATAGGCGGTCGGAGCGAAGATGGGTTGAGTTGGAAAGCAGATGGAACCAGCTTAGAGAGGGTCTCGAATGCCATGCTGAATTTAGGTTTTGTTGGCTAGGCAGTAGGGAAATGACCACTGAAGGTTTTTGAGTAGCTGTTTTGATAGCAGTTTAATGAGGTGAAAACACTGCAGAAGCAGAACTTTTACGACGTAATATATGATTGGATGTGAGAGAGGGGGTAGAAAGAGAGAAGAAGGAGGGTGTTGAGATGTCTAGTGACAGTTGTTGAATGTGAGGTGCCAGAGGAAAACCAGTATGAAGAGGTCCAGCAAGCAGTTGGATATTCAATCTGCAGCTTATGCACAGATTGGAATATATATTCAGGAAACACTGCTCATTAAACCAATAAATATTTATTTAGCGCCTCTGTGTTTTACCGACACAAAGGCAAATCAGACATTATCTGTGGAGGACACAGAGATATTACAAATAGTTCAATAGACACGGTTAATTGTTGTCATATACTGAATACAAGGTGGAGGTAGGATGGTGTATTTAAAACTAATAGACAATTCACTAAAGAGGCATCAGCTAAATATCCAAAATCATTGGCTTCCTTCTATACTTGGGATAAATATTCAGAAAATGAAATGACAGCCCATTCACATCGACCACAAAAAGTACCAAATATCTAAGAATACATTTAAGGTACAAGACCTTTCTGGGAGAAAAAAAAACCACACAACTTTAAAACATTACAGGGAGATGTGAAAGAAGATCTGAATAAATGTATAGGCAAACCATGCTGCTAGTTAGGAAGACCATATTGGAACCATGTCAGTCTTCTCAATTAATCTCTTAAATCCAATGACATCCTAATGCAGCACCAGTGGAATTTTGGGAGAACTTGTCACACTGATTCACATATTTATCTGCAAAGAACGAACAAACAAAAACTGGTAACAAACCTATGCGAAAATAGACAAGAATATTTTGAAAAATAAGAATGAGTGTGGCACTTATCCTCTGGGACATTATAGAAAACAAGAAGTTACTATAATTTAATGTTTATAATGCTGGCATGAAAACAGACAAATAATTTCATGCAACAGAATAAAGAGTTCTACACAGATCTAAGAATGTATAGCAATTGAATATATCAAAAGTTTGCCTGGGCTTCCCTGGTGGCGCAGTGGTTGAGAGTCCGCCTGCCGAAGCAAGGGACACAGGTTCGTGTCCCGGTCCGGGAAGATCCCACATGCCGTGGAGCGGCTGGGCCCGTGAGCCATGGCCGCTGGGCCTGCGCGTCTGGAGCCTGTGCTCCGCAATGCGAGAGGCCCCAGCAGGGAGAGGCCCACGTACCGCAAAAAAAAGTTTGCCTGAAGTGAAGAAAGGACAGATCGTTCAGTAAATTGTGGTAGAATATATGGCTTTTTGCAAAGAAAATAAACCTAGACCCCTCACATCACAAGACACATAAATATATTGCATGTGTAGTACATATCTGCTGTAATATTATATTATTAACGTGGATAGGACAAGATACCTTTTTAAACAAGTATGAAATCTAGAATCCATGAGGAAAGAGATTACAGATTTGATAGAATTTACAATTCTGTACTGTTATAAGCTGGTACAGAAATACACGCAAAGAAATCTAGCAGACCAATAGTATTGTCAACAATCAAAGAGCTCCCACACAGCAATAAAAATGTACAATATAAAGTGGGCAAATTATAAGAACAGGTCAAAAATCTAAATGGCCAATAACACATGGAAAGAAGCTCAACTTCACTCATAATTACAGAACTGAAAGTTAAAACAAAGATACCATGCTTTTTTCTATTAAAATGACACTTTGTCAAATATATCTTTAGAATTAGCACTTCGTTGAATGTATTATAAACACACATACTTTGACTCATTTGTCATTTGACTTTGTTTATTGTATTTTTGCCTGAAAAAATGATAGCGTATATTTTTTACCAAATAGAACAAACTGCCTATGTGGCTTCTTGGTGTTCACCTGTGTTCTTCTAAGTATTTTAGTCTTATTTAAAAAAAAAAATACTGAAAGTTTTTATTGTTCTAGAATTAATTTTGTTGTGAAGAATTGAACAGTGATCCAGTTAAGTTTCCCAACTATTAGTCTATTTTCAAATACCCTTTATTAAATAATTCATCTTTACTCCATTAGCTAAAAATTCTGTCTTTATCGTAGACAAAATCACCTTATGCATTTGGATCTATTTCTGGATTCTGTTTCATTGCTGTGTCTCTTCACTCCTCCACCAGTATAATGTTGTTTTAAATATTATGATTTTAAAGATTTAAAAATGCTGACAGTGCTTGTCTTTTCCCATTACTACTTTTTTTTTTAATTACAATGTTGTGCTCATTTCTGGTGTAAAGTGATTAAGTTATGCATGTGTGTGTGTGTGTGTGTGTGTGTATGTGTGTATATACATGTATATATATTCTTTCATCATTCCTCCTATGTTTTCAGGTTTCTCTTAGCTTTTCTCACATATTTATTTTTTCCAGATGAACTTCAGAGTAATCCAGGATTTTTACTTTTAAATTAAAAAAAAATTCTTTTTTCCAGCTTTTTAAAGGTATATTGATAAATAAAATTGCATATATTTAAAGTGTACAATATGATGATATTATGCAAATATACATTGTGAAATATTTCCCACAATCATGTTAAGTAGTACATCTATCAACTCACATAATTACCTTTTTATTTATTTTTGGGTGTGGTGAGAATACTTAAAGTCTACTCTCTTAGCAAATTTCAAGTTTGCCATTACTATGATTATAGTATCATTAACTCTAGTCCCCGTGTTGTATGTTAGATGTTAGATCCTCAGAACGTATTCCTTTTACAGCTGAAAGTTTGCACTCTGACCAATATCTCCCCATTTCCCTCTCTCCTATCTCCAAGTAACCACCATTCTACTCTCTATCTCTATGAGTTAGGCTTTTTACTGTCTATGTATAAGTGGGGTCACAGAGTATTTGTCTTCCACTTTCTGCCTTATTTCACTTAGTATCATGCCCTCCAGGTTCATCCATGTTGTCACAAATGCAGGATCTTCTTTTTTGTAAGGCAGGCCAATATGCCATTGTATGTGTATTTCACACTTTCTTTATCCGTTCATCCATCAACAGACGCTTAAGTTCTTTCATTATCTTGGCTATTGTGAATAATGCTGCAATGAACAGGGGAGTGCAGCTATCTCTTCAAAGTACTGATTTTGTTTCCTTCAGATATATACCTGGACGTGGGATTGCTGGATCATATGGTAGCTCTTTCTTTTTAAATTGTTTGAGGAATCTCTATACTGTTTTCCAAAGTCTATGTGCCAATTTTCATTTCCATTAGCAGTGTACAAGTGATCCCTTCTTTCTGCATCCTTACCAACATTTGTTATCTCTAGATTTTTTGATAATAGCTATCCTAACAGGTGTGAGGTGATATCATTGTGGTTTTGCTTTGCATTTCCCTGATGATTAGTGATGTTGAGCACCTTTGCATATACCTGTTGGCCATTGGCATGTCTTTGGAAAAACGTCTATTCACGTCCTTTGCCCATTTTTAAATCAAATGACAATTGACCCTTGAAACAATGAGAGGGTTAGGGACGCAGACCCACAGACAGTTGAAAGTTCGTGTCTAACTTTACAGTCAGCCGTCCATATCTGCAGCTCTGTATCCTCGGATTCAGCCAACCATAGATCATGTAGTAGTGTTTAATGAAAAAAAATCTGAATATAAGTGGACCCGTGCGGTTCAAACCCATGTTGTTCAAGGGTCAACTGTATTTTTTTTTTTTTTTGCTATTTAGTTGCATGATATATATGTATTTTAGATATTAACCACCTATCAAATTACTAGTTTGCATACCCAATATTTTTAAAGCCCTGCTCCTTCCAATTCTAAACTTTTTAGTCATTTTCATTGGGAGCCCATCAAATTTAGAAATTCAGCTATTAATATTCCTTTACATTTTCTAACCAATATCAAGATATACTTTTCTATTTATTCATCACCTTTATAAATCTCAGCAGAATATTAAAGTTTTCTTCTCTTTTTTCGGGTGTGTATACATTCTGCATTACTCATTTGAAGTTCATCCCTAGACTTTTGATATTTTAGACAGTACTGTTAAATCCATTATATTGTCTTTTGTATAATTGTTTTGTAGCTACTTTACTAGCTTCCTACCAAGCTTTTATCAGACATAGGTTTTTGCTTTTTATATTTTTTAACATGTGACTTATTCAACCTTCCAAGATCAGATAAATTCGGTCTATTTAAATGGCTCCAAAATAAAAAGAAGAAACACTTTCAAATTCTATTTGCAAAGCCAACAAGCACTATTTCATAGACAGCTCCTCCAAAGGAAACCACAGATAGTCTTGTTTGTGAAAATTATGCAAAAATACTGAATAAAATCTTATGTTTCTATTATTTTCCTTCAGTTGATAACCTTCAATTTTTCATGTATACTGACAAATCTTCTGCAAATAGCTCTGTTTACTTTATTTCTTGTGTTTCTACCTTATATTTCTCTCGTCTAAATGCATTGTTACTTTGCAAACAAGAGTAAACTGAAATTTCTTTTCTTGTTTCCGTTATCAAGGGAAAATTTTCTCATTTTTACCTATAAAGCATGATGCTGAAATGAAATTAGTATCATGTCAAGAAAGTATCATTTGCTCTTATTTTTCTCAAAGTTCTTTTAAGGTAGGACTGCAATTTGGATTTTATCAAAGGTCTAATTTGGCATTATTTGAAACAGTGATTAAAATTTATCCTTGTCCTATTAACATGTCATTTTTTTTTTTTGCGGTACGTGGGCCTCTCACTCTTGTGGTCTCTCCCGTTGCGGAGCACAGGTTCCGGACGCACAGGCTCAGAGGCCATGGCTCACGGGCCCAGCCGCTCCGCGGCACATGGGATCTTCCCGGACCGGGGCACGAACCCGCGTCCCCTGCATCGGCAGGCGGACTCTCAACCACTGCGCCACCAGGGAAGCCCTAACATGTCATTTTAATTCAATAAAATTCTTACTATTAAATCATTCTTCAGTCTTTTATTTACCATTTTAATTTTTCTACTATATCTGCTCATATTTTATTTATTGTTTTTGCACAATTTCCACAATGAGATTGATCTTTTTCTTTTTTTGGGGGGGTGAGATATCTATATCAGGTTTCTTATCAGTATTTTGCTGGCTTCAAGAAAAGTATTTGAAAACGTCAGCTTAAAAAATGCACAACGTGAGATTTGCGGGTTAAGTTTTATTTGGGGCAAAATGAGGACTGCACCCCGGGAGATAGCATTTCAGATAGTTCTGAGAAACTGCTCCAAAGAGGCAGGGGAAGGTCAGTATATATGTGATTTCAGGGAAGGGGGAGTCCATGCAATCAAGCACATATTTTTTTTTTTTTTTTTTTTCGTTAAGCGGGCCTCTCACTGTTGGGGCCTCTCCACTTCCCGGACCGGGGCACGAACCCGTGTCCCCTGCATCGGCAGGTGGACTCTCAACCACTGCGCCACCAGCGAAGCCCAAGCACATATTTTTTTACGGAATGTTTCTGCTACTCTCATGCAGGTTACTGCTCCTCACGAGGACCAGACATCATCATGAAGGATTTTAGTGCTTTTCTAGATATGAGGAGATACAAGAATTGGGCTCATAAAATCAGCTCCTGAAAATATCTAACTATCTGAAGACCTGTTCTGCCAGTTTTTCCCAGAGCACAGAGGGCCTCATTTCTGCTCTCCACCCTGAACTCCTTTCAGGGGGTGTTGAAAATCAGCAGCAGTGCTTGATTTAATCCTTGTAGAGGTGGATGGCAAGTGCCAATTTGTAGCTGACAAAAGGTTTCTTCTTCATGTTTTGGAGCAATTCAAATAGACAAGATTTATCTAATTTTTGAAGGGTGAAAAAATTTCCCCCTCCCCAACTCCTTTTTTAAAAAATGTATACCTGAAAAAATTCTGGCAGAAAGCACGCTAAAGGCTTATCATCGATTTTTCTCCTCTTTCTAGTTATCTAAATTTGGGGACATTTTGAAACACATTTTATATTAAATATAAGAGAAATAAAGGAAGGAGAGAAAGGCAGGGGAAAGATACCCTCTATAGGATGAATGGTAGTTAATAAAATTGTCAGCAGGAATGGATAACCAACAAGGACCTACTGTATCGCCCAGGAAACTCTGCTCAATATTATGTAACAATCTAAACCGGAAAAGAATTGGAAAAAGAATAGATACATGTATATGTATAACCGAATCACTCTGCTGTATGCCTGAAACTAACACAACATTGTTAATCAACTATACTCCAGTATAAAATAAAAAGTTAAAAAATGTATATAGAAAAACCGTCAGCAGGAAGATTATTTAGGCAGCTTTGTGAAAGTCCAGGAAAGAAAAAATAAGGCTATATATTAAAGCAGTGACCAAAAAGGAGAAGATAAAGAGAGTGGATAATTAAAGCCTCGAGGCTGGATGAAATAGCAGAGGTAATAACTGCAGAGACGAGGGGGAAAGTCGAGCTGAAGTTAGAACCTTAAGACATTGCCAAGCACGTAAAAGGCACTTGACAGTTATGTGTGGAAATAAACCCAAGGAACGAGTGCCTAGAAACCCAGGTCTCAGCAGAGCACACAGGGGAAATCCTCAGAGAAACCTGAAGAAAAGGGAGAGGACACCCTGGCCTGAACCAAGAGAGAGGGGAGCTTCCAGGAGGAGGGGACAGTCATTAGGGTCACGTGGTGCATGGCGGTCTTTCAGCATCTGAGGATCATGGCACCTTTTGAGAGAGCAGTTTGAAGAGAATGGTGGGAAACCAAATAAATGGAAAAGGGGAGAGGTTTTCGAAAGAAATTAAGTGAAGGGAACCAGAGACTTACATGGTAACTTAAGTGGTGTCAGGGTGGAGAAACAGTTTTCCACAAAAGGACAGGGGAAGGTAGGACCTCACGTTCCTGACCAAGTAGACAAGCTTCTTGTTGCTTTGGATTTTTTTGGCCACCGTAATTGCTGATAAGAAAGTAAAATTTATTTCACTATTACACTGGATCCAGCTGAATTAGTAAGCTGACCAGAATAACTCAAGAATACATTTTTTTTTCATGGTCTAAGAAAAGGGCTCCATATTGGTTTGAAATATCAGGGGAACAGTTACTTCTGAGTTTTATAGAATTCTGATTGTAAGCCATCTATTTACTGGTGAACCCTTGATTTTTGTTTTTCTGTTTCTTCCGAGCAATGCAACCGTGGCAAATTTACATTAACTCCCCCAAAACAAATAGAACACTGCATACCTTGAAGTTGAGCATTTACTTTTCTTATTGAGAAGGGAAAATAAAGAGACTGGCTGTTTCGTTTTTGGAGAGCCCGATTCCCCAGCAACTGTGCAAAGCTCCGTTTTGCCAATTCCCTGCAGAGTGGCAGGTCTTATCTTGGCCTCTCATTCTGAAAGTGCCCTGTCTTTGGAAGTGCCATGGGTGGCACTTGGGGAAGTGCAGCCATGGTCGCTGACCTTGCATTTTAAAATGTCTTCCAGTGAAAGTGATTCCATTATTCTGAAATAGAAAATATTACAAGTATCATATATGTTTCACATGTGGGTCTGCCTGGAAATAAGATAGGTAGTACAAACATATGCACAGTGATTATACAGGGCTACAGGGTAACTTTATTTCTTTGGAAAAATGGCAACTTAAAGACATAGGATGTAATCATCTACAAAATACCGTCAGCATTATCCAGAAAACAGCTGCTGGTGTTTGTGAAGTCCTGAAAGTACTCCCGTGCAGGCGTGTTCCTTCCCAGTGTTCCTTCCTTCCTGGAAGACAGTTTGGCAGAGTCTTATAATTCTCGAACATTCTATTGCCATAGCATCCGGCCATCACACTCCTCGGTATTTACCCAAAGCAACTGAGAACTTATATCCACAAAAAAACCTGCACACAGGTTATGCTAGCAGCTTCATTCAGCATTGCTGAATTGGAAGCGACCAAATATGCTTCAGGTGAATGGGTAGATAAACTGTGGCACATCCAGACGATGGAATGTTACTCAGTGCTGAAAAGAAACGGGCTATCAAGATGTGAAAAGACACAGAGGAAACTTAAAAATGCATATTCCTAAGTGAAAGAAGCCAATTTGAAAAGGTGGCATACTCTTTGATTCCAACTCTTTGATTCCAGCTCTGGAAAAGACAAAACTAAGGGGACAGTAAAAAGATCAGTGGTTGCCAGGGATTGAAGGGCAGAGAAAGGGATGAATAAGCAGAGCACAGAGGATTGTTAGGGCAGAAAATAGGCCGTATGATACCGTAATGATGGATTCATGTCATTATACATTTGTCCAAGCATAGGATGTACAGTAACAAAAGCGAACCATAGTGTAAACTATGAACTTTGGGTGATTATGATGTGTCTATGTAGGTTCATCTGTTATAAAAAATGGCCCAACTGATGGGGGATGCTGGTACTGGGGGAGGCTGTGTATGGATGGAGACAAGAGGGTATATAGGAAATCTCTGTATCTGACCTTCAAATTTGCTGGGATGTTAAACTGCTTTATAAAATCTTAGCTTAAGAGCCCAATGAATTGTAATATTTTACCAGTGATCTGATCTTCCTCAGAGTAACTGTGGTGTCACTCTTCCTTTCCGCTCACACACTGTCCTGTACTATTTCAAGACCCTTGAAAACATATTCTGACGTGGTGATAGGAGATGAATTGGGGAGAAAGGAATGAGGGTTCCAGTGTCTACTCCTTTTTAAAGATGGTTGACGGAAATGCATATGGCTGATCCCCTCTCATGGGACACTTGCAAAGCTGAGGCACTTGGACACTTTGCCTTTTCAGAGTCTCCACATTGAAGAGTCTACTGCCTCTTGTTACATCGTGCGTGTTCTCTTTTCTGACAAGAGTGCATGGGGGTTTCTTAAAGATCAATAAATTCTGTTGAATGTTGAATAAAGGTGAAGGGCGAAATACAAATATTGGGGTTTTTTTTTCCTGTTTATAAGCTTCTCTTCTCTTTGGGAATGCGGGATCCCCTCTATAGACTTTAAGGAATAGAAAACTATTTATTTTATAATAAATCTCCGTCAAAGATAGGAATCTGTGGGGAAATTTGTTGTCTCTAGAAAGAAAGAGCATTGATTAGTGGACATGAAACTAAATTTATGATTGTCGTAAGACATTTTTTATTCCCTCCAATATATAGTGTTGAATTTTTATGCCTGTGGGATAATCAGGATTTAAAAAACAATATAAAAAGCAGAATTTTTTTTCTCACAGAAAGTAGAGGTTGGAGAGATAGGACAGCACACACACATATATATGATTTTTTTGGAAATCATGTATTTTGAATGTGTGAGAGCATTTTATTTTCCTGTCCCTTGGAAATGGAGAATGTTACACATCTACAAATAATGGTTTAGGGTACATGCACTGGGATGGAAAATGTCCCCCCCCCCAAATTTCATGTCCTTCCAGGAACTTCCGAGTGTGACATTATTTGGAAATAGGGCTGTTGCAGATATAATTAGTTAAGTCGGAGATTGTATTGGAATAGGGCGAATCCTTAGTTCATATGATTGGTGTCCTGACAAAAAGAAGAGAAGAGACACAGAAGGATGCTGGCGCTGTGAAGATCAAGGTGGGGATCGGAGTTAAGCTGCCACAAGCTGAAGAACACTTGGGGATGCCGGAAGCTGGAAGAGGCAAGGAAAAATCCTTCCCTTAGGGTTCAGAGAGAGTGTGGCCCTGCCAACAACGTGATTTCAGACTTCCAGTCTCCAGAACTGTGAGCGAATAAACCTCTGTTGCCTTAAGACAGCCCAGTTTGTGGTACTGTTACAGCAGCCCTAGGAAACTACCACATGACATAATCATAGCGCATATATTTTAAAAGTCATGACAGAGGTCCAAATATTGGGAAGTGAGTTAGTTAACTGTGGTAGGTCAGTAAAATATTTGATTGCCTATGAATCTGACAAATATGTGGACTTTAGAGATACACAGAAAACTCTTTGCTAAATAATAAACAGCAATCACATGGTATGGACACAATGATTACAAGCATATATATATATATAAACAGTAGAGGTTTAGAAAAAAACTTTATCCTCATAAAATTGGTGCAAGATGGTAAAGGATTTGTTTACCGTTTCTTTTAATAAAAGGAGTAAATATTTGATATAAAAACTTAAAAACAATGAGTCAAAAAAATAGTTTGACATAAAAGTCACCTTTAAGTGACTTAAATTGAGATTGGAACTTAATTTGGTCTATGCGTATGGAGTAATTAACTCTCCCCTTTGTGGTGCTTTTAACCCTGAAGTAGTAGCATAAATTGTCAAATGATACAGGTGGTCCTTAAGGAATTCGGTCTGTGGAAAACTCCAAGATCTATAGATTATATTGATTCTCTAAAACGCTGAACATCCTGCTAACTGAGACTGACGGAGTAGAAAAAATAGTGATGGCCCAGCAACTTAGGAGCCAATAGACATAGAAGCTTATGACTCTTCTACTTGTTTTTTGTAGAATCTAAGCTATAATTAATACTTCAAGCCCACAAAATGAGCAGGATTGGAGGGTTTGGCTTCTGGAGAAATATTTGCAGTGAAAGTTAAGAAGCTGGTGAAACAGCTCATTAAACTAGCCCATCCCATATAAATGCCATAGCCCGTGTAATGATGAAATCTTGCTGGAAACCTCCAAGCGAGCCTTCGGAGCCAGGGTCAGCTTTCATTATACAACAGGAGTTGGCTCTTTTTCAGGCCAGCTGACCTCTTACTTTATGTGGGAGTATGTCCTCTGGCTTCTCTAAAAAAAAAAAAAAAAATTTTGCTCCGCTATCTGCAAGGCTGTTTTTGGAAATTAGTTTGTCCTTTTGGTGAGTCTCAGAGGGATCAGTGCATGGCAAGTGTGGAAGAGTTACAAACCAATCGAATGCCGTAAGGAATCCTTGCACTGTTGGCCAAACCCATGTGAAACACAGTTGCTGTTTATCTGAAGAGCAAAACAGGAAGTCATTCTCTAAGGGAACCGCCCATTAAGAATCATTTTCCATGATGATTTACAGCTCATGTACAAAACCACCACTATTTAAAGCAACGAACACCTTCCAAGTTTTCTAATAAGATTTTTCTTCTTGTCAGACAACTGGAAGTATGGCAATGTTTGATATATCCACAGTACAAAGAGTCAAATCATCTACTTAATAATTTTCCAAGAAAAATGTTATCAATGAGGGAAGTCATGCAAGCAAAAGGTATTGCCCCAGATTTTTCCCACTGGGTGGGAATCTTCCAAATGGCAGCACAACTACTCATCTTGGTGAAATCTCTCCTTAGAGATTGTCTGAGGAAATGAAAGCTCAGAAAGAATAAGTAAAGCACCCTAGGAGTAGAAGGGAAAAAACAGTTGCACATTTTCTAAACTTTGGGCGAAAACAGTGGTTCTAGAACTTTCCAGTGTTTTGGGTGATTTAGACTCTGGATAGTTCTTGGTGGGCATATCCCTCTGGGAGCCCTTGTAGGAACTGTTTGGCCCCCACAGGCACTGGAAGGAGATCCACGAATGAAAAGTATTGGATCTAAAAGTTAACAAGTTTCCCTCCAGAGAAAGAGGACTCTGAGTCACCAAAGACATACTTTCTAAGCAGAAATGCAATGTCAAAATTAAGATTCTTGATGTGATAATGTACAATTGTATTTTTCATTTGAGTAGCTATAAAAATATTGTTTCAGGCCTTTCACCTAACCTTAAGATGATTGTTATATTCCTGGTGTTATATTTTACTTTTTCTAAATAGGCCAGAAACTCCTAAGACTATAAAGATAAAGAAAAGAAGAAAATTGCCTGCACTTGCCCAGATACCTGTTGTGTAATGATCTCACTCCACTGATCATTTTTCCCTTTTAGGTGCTAAAGTGATGTCACCTCCTGCAAGGGACACTAACCAAGCCTTTAAGAATATGTCTTTTTATGAGGAATGATTTTATTTGATTGCCAGAAGAGATTATTTGGAACAGACAATTTCTAGACTTTCCACATTCTCCCAGGTCACAGTTGGAGTGTGAAAAGTGGGCCATTTACTGTTAGTATTTTGTAACCTGAGGAATTTTATGATTTTCCTTTATTGGCAATTTCTGGGAAAGACAATTCTGAAACACATTCTGTTGATTATCCAAGCACTATTAATTTCAGGTCTGAAAATTTCCAGTGAAGTTTTTTGACAGGCAAGGCTCTTCCTGAGGTTTATGGAGCTTTACTGATATCTGCTTTGTCTAATAGCCCATGAAGAGTTCAGAGGCAGCATATAGATTCCTGACAAAGAAGTCAATTTAAGTGAGATGACAACACTGCTGACACTTGGGCTACCTCAGAAGATTGAATCCTCCTTACCTCCAATGTTCCAATAGATAAAAACTACCAGGGAAAGGCATCTTGCCATTTAAGTCCAACATAAGAAAGTTTCTCTTCTCTTAGTCTAAGTAGCTCTTGAACAAGCTATTTGCACATTTTTTGGCTGGCTCTACAAGGCAAAGTGTTGTAAGTAATGAATGGGGACTGACCAGATGATTCTGGCTGCAAACTCTGCACGTCTGCAACTGTAACCGAGCAGGACCCTACGGGGCCTCCCCGGGACAAACCCCTCTCCCATATCCTCTGCTTTAGCTCCTTTCCGAAGTACCTGGATAATAGTATCTGATGCATGTTTCCTGAGTTTTTCAGATGCTAAAACCACCACCAAATGGAAGAAATGAACTACTTGGGGATCATGAGCATGTAATCCCCAGACTTTTTTGGCTCCTAAGGATTGATCACCACGAACCCATCAGAGAATTGTGCCCGAGCTGATCACATACCCTGGGATGCCCCTCCCTCACCTTGCTTTTAAAAGTAATTTGCTGAAACCCTTCAGGGAGCTCCAGGTTTTCTGAGCACAAGCCACCTATTCTCCTTGCTTGGCCCTTCGATAAACCTTTCTCTGCTCCAGACTCTGATGTTTTGGGTTGTTTAGCCTCACTGTGTGTCAGGCATATGCACTTGAGTTCTGTAACACAGTGAACACTGCAGGGTGGCCACAAACAGAATATGTCTGAAAATAAACCACTGTGGAGTCCTAAGTGACTATTCTAAGTGAACTTTTTGAGGTGAGGAGATACAGAGCTGTTCCCAGCTAACATTCTCACATTGCATGTGAGGGATTTCCAGTTCATCATTAGCTAGTCCTACCCTGAATCATAACGGTGACATAGGATGACAGTGGTGACAATGATGATGTCAATGAACATTTTTTGAGGGTATGTACCAAAAGATGTATTATTATTTAACCCTGCCTGTAGCCTTGAGACATCTGAATAACCGTCAACAGAGGTAGAGAGTTGTAGGCGTGATGGTGGTTTATTTTACTTTAAAATGTAAATGTCTCTGAATTAGAGAATCCTGAAAATGAAGCCAGATTAAAGCTTAAGAAAATCACTCATACAGACACCCTTCTACTTTGTTCTATGATTTCCTGCACAGATGCTGTTAACTGTCCAGGGTTCTGTGAACATTTGAACCTGTACCAAATACTGAGGAAACGTGAGCAAGCAACTTCCAAGCTAATTTTTATAAAAGAAGACACATTTTAGAAATGAATAATCACTACATTACGCTGATGTAAATTTACATCCTTTCCCCTGGTTCCACCCTTCTCCACTGGCTAATGCATCGTTTGCTCTTTAGATCTGGATAGCAATTTCACTACTTAGATAGCTTATTTAATTGAATGCTGCCAGTGGCATTTTTCCCGTTTGACTCAATATAACAAGTAGCAGTAAAAGGAGTTTCAGCTAGACTAACTGTTACGTACTACTAGTTAATACATGTGGCAGGCACTCTCTTAACTACTTTCCAAGTATTATTTACTAGTCACAGCAACCCATGAGGTAGAGGCTATTATTATTGAACTGAAGTAAATAGCTCAAGGCCACAAAGCCAGTAAAACGTGGAGATCCAGTATTTGAAATCAGTATTTTTAATTGTATTTATTTATTTATTATTGTTTTATGGTCTCAATATCTTCTCTGGTGTCTTTGATAATATCAGTACTGGTTTCATTAGAGTTGTCACTTCCTCTTACAGTCTCCGTTTTTTTCCAGTTTGCTCTTTTCTGGTTGTTTTTGTCTCTAGCTTTCATGTTATAGCCAAGGTTCTCAACTCTGAGTATAACCAAAGTCACCTAGGGGGCTTTAAAAAAATACTGATGCACCACAGACCAATCAAATCCAAACCTCTGTTATTGAGACATGTTTCTTCAAAGCTTACTAGTTGATTCTCTACTCAGATCAGGAGGACTCCTTGGATGTCTATATGTCTGTGTTTAAGCACAGAAGACTAGAAAGCTGATTGGAAAACTCGGACCCAGATGATTCAATTGGTGAATTGTATTGAGCATTTAAGGAAGAAATTATACCAACACTACACAAAATCTTTCAGGAAATAGAGGATGATGGCTCTATTAAACTCAGTTCTGAGGTCAATATCACCCTGATACTGAGACCAGATAAGAACACTAAAAATACATCCATCCATACATACCAGTAAGCCTCGTGAACAGAGACAGAAAGATTTTTAACAAAATGTTAACAAATAAGTCCAGGAAGGCAAAGTTGATTTAATGTTTGAAAATCAATCAATATAATTCACTTAATAAAGGAGAAAAAGCACATTATCATTTCAATAGGTGTAGAAGAATGTTTGGAAAAATTCAGTATTCATTCATGATAAAACATTTCATTAGATTAGAAAATGGGACTTCCTCAATCTGATAAAGGGTATATATGAAAAACCTATTGCTAATATTGTATTTAATGTTGAAAAAGTAAATGCTTTCTCCCTCAGATCAGGAACAAGGCAAGAATGCTAACTCTCACCCTTTACATTCGACATTGTACTGGAAAACCTAGCCTTCACAATTAGGCAAGAAAGAGAATAAAATGCAAAAAGATCTGAAAAGTACATAAAACTATCTCTATTCAAAGATGTCATGATTGACTGTGTAGAATATTCTAAGGAATCTACAACTATTATCTACAACTATTAAACTAATTTAGAGAGGGTAAAAGGTGAATATACAAAAAGTTGCATTTTTATATACTAAAAGCTGACTATAAGCTTTTAGCATGAGAGTGGAGCTGGCTGACATTTAGTCTCAGTATAGGGTGGTCTACTTGTTTGTTTATTGGGACATCCCGATGTAAATATTTTATATCTTTACTCTTGGCCTGGTTGATTCCTCAGAGAAGAGTTTTCTAATCTTCTGTCTAGAGCATTCTGGTCTGGCTGTCAGTGTTCTGAAGGTTGGGAAGTTCAGCATATTCAGGGGGCATATTTTCACTTAATCCCCATTTTTTTGGTTCAAACATTATACCCTCAACTATGCCTGGCATCCCTGCTACAAAGGCCTTCCATTCACCTTCTCTTGAGGGTAATAGATTGATAGTCTTCTGAGAATAGATTGATAGTCTTCTGGGTTTCCCTCCATGGCAGGGAGTGTTGGGATCTCTGGGAGGGCGACTGCTTCTTTCAATCCCTTTACCCAGGGCCTCTCTCCTCCACCCTACTCCAGAAGGGCCTGTTGCTCTCAAAGTGTCTGCGTCCTTTGAGAAGTCTGTGGTGGGGATGAAGTACGTTCTCAGTGTTCCCCGCTGCCAGCTCAGGCTCCAGTCCTGCTAAATTAATCACTGCTCATCCATCTGCTTCCCAGCTTACAATATTTTTATTGTTCTCTCTTCTCCTGTTCTCCCATCCATATATGTCTTTTTAAGAAATTTCTTCACCATCTTTTCCATGAAGTACAACCTGGGTACTTCATGTGAAATTGAAATATCAAGATCACTGCCTGGTTTAAAGGATAAAGGAATGACTTACTTTATCAAAAATTAGGTTGTATGTTACTTAATAGTAATACTTTATACTTATGTCAGGAAAAAATAATCAAGCATCTCATTTGTAGACTTTAACAAGTGTTTTACATGGAAAATTCCATATGGAACCATACGGTTTTATTATCTACAGTAAAAAACAAACAAACAACAAAGAAAACTAAAAGAATATCTGGTTTGCCCAGTGTCAGTGAGGTACTTTGCCCTTCATTCTCCCTCTCACATAAACCATGCATTTATAACTTACGTTTTCATGGTAGTTTGAAAGAAATTTGGAGTAATTGCGGCCATGGCTCTGAGGAAGTGAAAGACTACATTTTAGAGGCAGTACTAATTAATTTAACAAGCCTTAATTAAGCACTAACCGTGAGGCAGGCACTGTACTGAAACAGAATGGTCCCAAATCCCTGGCCTTCTGAGGATTTCAGTCCAGGCAGTAGACTTCTGGTATTAAAATAAGCATAAAGGGAACCAAAAAAGTTCCTTCAGCAAATTCTGTGAAATAGGGTACCTGTGCTTATATCTGGGTATTTCTTATTGTATCATTATCTGTGTTTTGGATTCTGTAGTGGAGAGATTAACAAATTGGATTATGATTGAATTAAATTATTTTGTTGTTGTTGTTTGTTCATTATAACATCCACTTCTAAAGATGACTTGAAATAGACTTCCCAGGTATATACAAGGTGGTAAAACAAGTTAAAGTAAGTCAGAGAACTGAAGCAAAGGGAGAATAAAAATAGGAAAAGTAGAATAAACTGAGTGACAACAATGTACAAAATGCATGTAGAGAAGCCCCATTCCCTGTTAGGTACAGACCATGCATTTTCCTCCTTTTTTTTTTTTTTGTAGACATTTTAAAGATAAAAATATCATCAATTTCCAGAAGTCAAAGAATCTGTCAGGGCCTCCCTGGTGGCGCAGTGGTTAAGAATCCGCCTGCCAATGCAGGGGACATGGGTTCGAACCCTGGTCCAGGAAGATCCCACATGCCGCAGAGCAACTAAACCCGTGCGCCACAACGACTGAGCCTGCGCTCTAGAGCCCATGAGCCACAACTACCGAGCCCGCGTGCAACAACTACTGAAGCCCGCGCACCTAGAGCCTGTGCTCTGCAACAAGAGAAGCCATCTGAAAGAGAAGCCTGCGCACCACAATGAAGAGTAGCCCGCACACCACAGTGAAGAGTAGCCCCTGGTCGCCGCAACTAGAGAAAGCCCACGCACAGGAACGAAGACCCAATGCAGCCAAAAATAAATAAATTAATAGAAAAAGAACAATCCGTTTTCAGGTGATATAAAAATATAGAAATTTCTCCTATGGATCTTCATGAAAGGATCTTCATTAGGAAATGGAGCAAAACACTTCCTTACCAAAAAATACAACGAGTTCCACTGGACTATTTCTTTTATGTCTTCACTATAGTCAGATCGTATTAGTACAAAGCATAATTTAGTAAATGTTGTTATACTAGGAGTCTAAATTAAGAAGTTCTAGAAAACTCCTCTACATGTTTATATGAAAATATGTGAATTTTGCATTCTCCATGAAGTTATAATAAATCAACTAATATTTGCAGTTTATAAAATACTTTCTTATGCATTCTCTACCAAGGCAACTTTCAGGCAGGTGTTATCATCATCTTCATTTTAACACTGAGAGAATTATACATATTAAGTAACTTATACAAGATCTCCTAGCCACGGAATGGGAAACCAATACTGTAATAAAGGATTTTTAACTCTAGAACTTGTCTTCTTAACAGCACACCAAGCTACCATTTCACTACATCTAGCTGACCAAGAAAGTGCTAACACACAGTAATTGTTTATTTCTTTTAACGTTTTATAAACTGTAAAGATATAATGTGTACTAATACTGAATAGAGATTGATGAAATATATATGGCTATGACTACGTACCAACCATCCAAATCAACATATAGAACATTTCCAGTAGCCCAGAAGGTTCTCTTGTGCCTTTTCTTGGCCAACATTTATTCTGCCAGATCAGTTCTTCAACTTCATGTACATGGATTCATACTGTGCATACTCTTTTGTGTCGGGCTTCTTTTGCTCAAAAACATGTCTGTAAGATTCATTTCTAATGTGTATATCATAGCTGGGTATCTTTAAAAAAAAAAAAGTTTTATTGACATTTATTCCACGAAGGATACAACTCACCCATTTAAAGTACAGAGTTCAGTGTTTTCTGGTATTTTCAAAGAGTTATGCAACTGTCACCAAAATCTAATTTTAAACATTTTTAACATCCCCAAAGAAATCCCACACACATCAGCAGTCATTCCCCACTCCCCTCCCAAACCTGCCCAAGTAACCGCTAGTCTACTTTCCATCTCTATAGATTTGCCCAATCTGGATATTTCACATAAATGGATTTATATAATATGTGGTCTTTGTGACTGGCTTTTAATCACTAAGCACCATGCTTTCAAGATTCATCCTTGTTATAGCATAATATCAGTACCTTTAAATGCGGAATACTATTCCAATTTATGAATGTACCACATTGTGTTTATTCATTTACCAGTTGATGGACATTTGGGTTGTTTCAACTTTTTGGCTATTATGAATAATGCTGCCATGAACATTTTTTTTTTTTTAACATCTTCATTGGAGTATAATTGTTTTACAATGGTGTGTTAGTTTCTGCTTTACAACAAAATGAATCAGTTATATATATACATATGTTCCCATATCTCTTCCCTCTTGCGTCTCCCTCCCTCCCACCCTCCCTATCCCACCCCTCCAGGCGGTCACAAAGCAAATGGACAAGTGTCCTGAAGTTGGCTCTCCCACCTCAAATGCCCAGCACTGACTCCTGGCTGCAGCACCAAGAGCCTTTCATCCACACAGCTCAGAAAAAAAGGGAGAAAAAGTAGAAAGAAAGTGTTAGTAGAAATAGAAAGAAAGGAAGAAAGAAAGGAGGGAGGGAGGGAGGAAGGATGGAAGGAAGGAGGGAAGGAAGGAAAAAAGAAAGAAAGAAGATAAAGTAAAATAAAATAAAGTAAGATAAAATATAATAAAGTTATTAAAATAAAAAAATAAATATTAAGAGAAAAAAACGGATGGATAGAGCACTAGGACAAATGGTGGAAGCAAAGCTCTACAGACAAAATCTCACAGAAGTTTACACATACACACTCACATAAAGAGGAAAAGGGGAAAAAATCATAAATCTTGCTCTCAATGTCCACCTCCTTAATTTGGGATGATTCGTTGTCTATTCATGTATTCCGCCGATGCAGGTACATCTAGTTGATTGTGGAGCTTTAATCCGCTGCTTCTGAGGCTGCTGAGAGAGATTTCCCTTTCTCTTCTTTGTTCTCAAGTCCCTGGATCCCGGGACCCTGGCAGCGGCGGGCTGCACAGGCTACCCGGAAGGGGCTGTGGATAGTGACCTGTGCTCGCACACAGGCTTCTTGGTGGCGGCAGCAGCAGCGTTAGAGTCTCACGCCCATCTCTGGCGTCCGCGCTGTTAGCCGCGGCTCGCGCCCGTCTCTGGAGCTCCTTTAAGCAGCGCTCTTAATCCCCTCTCCTCGCGCACCAGGACACAAAGAGGTAAGAAAAAGTCTCTTGCCTCTTCTGCAGCTCCAGGCTTTTCCCGGACTCCCTCCTGGCTATCCGTGGCGCACTAACCCCCTGCAGGCTATGTTCACGCCGCCAACCCCAGTCATCTCCCTGCGCTCTGACCCTCTGACCGAAGCCCGAGCCTCAGCTCGCAGCCCCGCCCGCCCCGGCGGGTGAGCAGACAAGCCTCTCAGACTGGTGAGTGCCGGTCGGCCCCGATCCTCTGTGCGGGAATCTCCGCTTCGCCCTCCGCACCCCTGTTGCTGTGCTGTCCTCCGCGGCTCCGAAGCTTCCCCCTCCGCCACCCGCAGTCTCCACCCGCGAAGGGGCTTCTAGTGTGTGGCAACCTTTCCTCCTTCACAGCTCCCTTCCAGAGGTGCAGGTCCCGTCCCTATTCTTTTGTCTCTGTTTATTCTTTTTTCTTTTGCCCTCACCAGGTACGTAGGGGGTTTCTTGCCTTTTGGGAGGTGTGAGGTCTTCTGCCAGCGTTCAGTAGGTGTTCTCTAGGAGTTGTTCCACGTGTAGATGTATTTCTGGTGTGTCTGTGGGGAGGAAGGTGATCTCCGCGTCTTACTCTTCCGCCATCATCCCGGAAGCCCTGTGAACATTCTTATACAAGTTTTTGTGTAGACATTTCTTAGGGTCTGTCGATAGGAGGGGAACTGCTGTGTTGTTATCTATGGTTAGCATTTTGAGTGACTGCCGAACTGTTTTCCACAGTGGCTGCACCATAATCCATTCCCACCAGCAATGTGTGAGTGTTCCAGCAGTAGCTATTGTGTATCTTTTTGGTTATAGCAGGCCTAGTAGGTGTGAGGTGGAGTCTCGCTGTGGTTTTAATTTACATCTTCCTAATGACTAATGATGAGCATTTTCTATGTGCTTATTGGCTATTTGTATAGCTTTTTTGGAGAAATATCTATTCAGATCATTTACGTATTTTAAAACTTTTTTTAACATCTTTGTTTTTAACATCTTTATTGGAGTATAATTGCTTTACAGTGCTGTGTTAGTTTGTGCTGTATAACAAAGTGAATCAGCTGTGCGTATACATATATCCCCTTATCTCCTCCCTCTTGCGTCTCCCTCCCACCTTCCCTATCCCACCCCTCTAGGTGGTCACAAAGCACCGAGCTGATCTCCCTGTGCTATGTGGCTGCTTCCCACTAGCTATCTATTTTACATTTGGTAGTATTTATAAGTCCATGCCACTCTTTCACTTCTGTGTTTTTTATTGTTGAGTTTTAAGTTTCTCTTTGTTTTCCAGATACAAGTCCCTTTTGGGTCTTGATAATATTTTGCCAATATTATCTCCCATTCTGTGTGTTGTCTTTTCACCTTTTTTCCCAGAGTCTGATAATATTTATTTATTATTGTTGAAATATAGTTGACGTACAATATTATGTTAGTTTCAGGTGCACTACCTAGTGATTTGACATTTAAATATCAATACATTATGAAATAATCACCATGATACGTATAGTACATCTTTCCCCATACAAAGTTACTACAATATTACTGATCATATTCCTTATGCTGTATATTACATACCCATGGCTTATTTATTTTATAACTAGAGGTTTCTACCTTTTTACACTATCCCCTTCACCTATTTTGCCCTTCTGACACCCAGCCCCTCTGGCAAATACCCGCTTGTTCTCTGTATCTGTGAGTCTTTTCATTATGCTTTGCTTATTTTGGTTTTTAGATTCCACATATAAGTGAGATCATGTACTGTTTGTCTTTCTCCGTCTGAGTTATTTCACTTAGCATAATGTCCTCCATGTTGTCTCAAATGGCAAGAACTTCTTTTTGTTTTATGTTTGAGTAGTATTGCATTGCATATACATGCCAGATCTTCTTTGTCTATTCATCTATCAATGGATACTTGAGTTGCTTCTGTATCTTGACTATTGTAAATAACTCTGCAATAAATACTGGTGTGCCTCTATCTTCTCAAATTAGTGTTTTTGTTTGCTTTGAGTAAATACCAAGAAGTGAAATTGCTGGATTGTATTTTTCTATTGTTCTATTTTTAATTGCTTGAGGAACCTCCATACTCTTTTCCACAGTGGATGCACCAATTTACCTCCCACCAGCAGTGTATAAGGGTTCCCTTTCCTCACATGCCCACAAATGCTTGTTGTTCATTGTCTTTTTGAAGATAGCCATTTTGTCAGGTATGAGTGGTATATCACTGTACTTTTTTAAAAAAAAAAATTTATTTATTTATTTGGCTGCATTGGGTCTTAGTTGCAGCACACGGGATCTTCACTGAGGCATGCGGGATCTTTTGTTGCCTCGAGGGCTCTTTGTTGTCCACCCAGGTGGCATGCGGGCTCCAGAGCACGTGGGCTCTGTAGTTTGCGGCACACGGGCTCTCTCATTGAGGCTCACGAGCTCAGTAGCTGTCGCACACCAGGCTTAGTTGCCACACGGCACGTGGGATGTTAGTTCCCCGACCAGAGATCGAACCCGCGTCCCCTGCATTGGAAGGCAGATTCTTTACCACTGGACCACCAGGGAATTCCCTGTCATTGTGGTTTTGATTTGCATTTCCCTTAGGATTGGTGATGTTGAGCATCTTCTCATGTGCCTGTTGGCCATTTGTACATGTTCTTTAGAAAAATGTCTATTCAGGTCCTCTGCCCATTTTAAAATCAGGTCATTGATTTTTTATGTCAATTTGTATATTTTGGATATTAACCCCTTGTCAGATGTCTAAAAATACTTATCTTGTACCCTGCCACATTGCCAAATTTGTTTATTATTTAACCTTTTTTATTGCAGTAAAAAAGATACATTTGGATTATTTTCAGTTTTTGGATATTCTGTATAACACTACTATGAACATTTTTGAACATGCTTTTTGGTGAACATATGTACTTATTTATCTCAGATATATATCTGTAAGTGGAATTTCTGGATCTTACTGTAGTCAACATACCTTCAGTAAAACTGTAAGTCAGTTTGGATGATTTGCTTTTGTTTCCATACTTTGGTTGTAGCGATGGCCAGTTTGAATTATTTATTAGTGAGTATGACCTCTATTTATTAGTGATTAATTGGCATTTATCAAAATGGAAGAAATGGAAGTCACTACAAAAGACTGGCTTTAATGTGATGGGTGTTAAGGAGGGTAACAGGGAAGAATCAGAATAAGGGTAGGAGAATATTTAGCTTAAAAAGCACATTCAACAGACTTTGTTTTTCTAACAACTATAGAAAGTAAAACTTGAAAACATTTCTTAAGAGTGAGAGTCTGATTTAGTAGTCATTTATAGACACTGTTTAAACAGAAATATCATATTAGCTTCTTTCCTACTTGCCTAGTTTAGAGGTCAGTTCTTTCCTCTATAGCTAAGTCTCATCTGAAATCTAGTCTTCAGTGTTGCATTAACAGTAGTTAAAAGTCAAAGTAGCTTACTTAAATGTAAAGGAATAAGTTTAAAGAAGTAACTTAAACACTATTTTCCCCACATTGCTCCACTTCTCTGATGAAGAGGATCAGAAAGACAAAACAAAAATTTTTACTGGAAAAACTAACTAAAGAATGGTAGTGAGGTTAAAATTTTCTTGCTTGAACAAAATCCCAGCCTATTTGAGGGAACCTTGAACAGGTTATCCAGAATCTTTTTGCATGGGAGGCAATGAAAAAAAATCATGAAAATGTCTTTTAAACTTTAACTAAAAATAGGTAAAACTATACATTTCAACTTTGGCAGGATTTCAGCTCTTAATGAGAAATGAAAAGGAAGCCAAATTTGAAGAAAAATTGTTAACTGTATTTAAAGTTTGAGTAATTTATTTTGTGGGAACTTTATAGAACATTTTGACAGTATTTTTGGATACAGATGATGGATTAAAGTTCTTTTAAAAGTCAACATAGTTAATTATTTGAAAGTTTAAAATGTTCTTGAGTTTAAGGGCATTGTTTCTGTTATCATCATTTATATTTATTTTTCTATGCTTCTTTTCCTAACCTTTTTTTTTGGGGTGATGAAAATTATGCCCCACCCAAAATTACTAAGATCTTTAACAGACTCAGCTTTTCCCTGAGCTCCTCACAATGACCTTGGGAGTGAACGAAGCAGATGGGAACACTTCTCTCATCCCAACTTGTGACTTGATTATTAGCCACAGAAGCCTATGACCTTGAACTTAGATACATATTTAAACATTTGCTAAAGTATGGTTGATAAAAAATTATACTCGCTGATCTTTGTGTTGAGAAACACCAGGCGATAGCTTTTTGAAGTGAATATTATATATTACAGATATACTTAAAGTCCAATTGTGTAAAGTAATTTTCTACAATATATGAGTATTTGCCGGAAATAACATAATCAAGTAAAAACAAAAAAGTCAGGTTTCTTATACAGATAGGGCCAGGTCTGTGAGATTTTACTGTAGGTGCGATTCCTGACTGTGAGGCCATAGTGCCCTTGAAACCATCAACGGATGCGGCACCCTTCAAAGGGACACCTTGTCTGAAACATTAGCTTCTCTGTCTTCTCAGAGTGTTTAATAGGATATTTTTAACACGCACACAAAAACAACACATTTCTAGAAAATGGAAAATGACCTTAAATTCTTCCTCTACTCTGTAAATAGCATAGACAGTTGAAGGAGTTACTTGGAATCTCTCAAGTCAGAAATTGAATTATTGTCCTTCTTGGAGGAAAAGTAATGAAACATCATAAGGAAAAATCTTGGGTGAAGTTCTTCTTCGTAATGATAGAGAGTAACTTGCAAGGTTGAATTATTCTTTCACAGATTTAAAAAAAAAATTCAGCTCTATCCAGTAGCTACTCATATATGTACAAATCAAACTCTATGATGAACATACGGCTTGTGAAGAAGAAAGTGACTCTGAATGTAGATACTTTACAACATAGAATGAAGATACTGCGTTAGTTTTTTAAAAAATTAATCATCAGCTTTTTTTTTTGACTGAAAAAGGCCTTTGAGAGTATTCCCTTAAGGAAATAAAGAGACTCACAAGGGATCCAGAGACTTTTTTTTGTCCGTTTTATGACCTAAGTGGCTTGAACTTTCACCAAGGAGGTATATAGTAAAATTTCTACCGGAAGTAGCCTGAACATATACCACCAAACTCTATAAAATCAATTTAATTTTATCTAAATTGACAATCAAGATACGAGTCAGTGACACAGGTAGAAAAAACAATTTAGACAAGGGACCTGTTTGGGTTGGTAGCAGGGTCTTGAGAGTACAGATGGAAGTATTTCAAGAATAGGAGTAAAACTTTAATACTAAAAGTGACACATAGCATTAATATAGGTAGATTTGGATCTTTCCCTGCATACAGAAATGTTTTAATTCACAATACCTTCTATGAAATTGACACATAACTCTTTTCACTCTTTGCAAGGAATTTGTTCAGAAATTGAGAATATCTGTAATGAATGAAAATATCTATTATGAATGCACTTATGCATATCTATTATGAATATGAATCTATTATGAATGCACTTAGTATAGCTATCTAAAGAAGGAACAATAAAATTTACTGATGACAACTTCAGCCTTCTCTAAATTATTCATTTTTAAAAATTCAAAGTCAAGAAGATTAAAAAAGAGAAAAATAGTGAAAGAAATTAAACAGAATTTTTGTTTGACAGTCATTGGAGACCAGTGATTGGAAGCACTTGGTGCAGTGTGTCCTACAGAGGACTTTTACAATTTTATTTATTTTTTGGTTGTTTTTTAAAGCCCTTCACCCTTTCAATGCTGCTTAAGGACACACAAATGTCAAACTGCTGTTGAAGTACTTTCCTAACTGGAGGAAGAAGTTTTGAAAAGAAAGTTGCATTTTTTATTTTGAGGTTAATTTGTGCTTTTATTAGCCAGTATTACTTAACTATAGTGGCCTGCAAACTTTTTTGATCTAAAAAATACATTTTACATCACAGTACAACAAGCACACACATATATAATATGTATACATATATAAAAATGAAACAAAAGTTTTGCCAAAAACTTCTACCCTGAGTGTTAATTTTTTTTTTTTTTTTTTTTACGCAGTTTCAGGTTTATAACAAAATTGACAGCAAGATACAGAAATTCCCTATATACCCCCTCCCCTCACATGCATAGCCATTATCAACAGAGTGGTACTTTTTTTTTTTTTAAACCAAGGATGAACTGCATTGACACATAATCACCAAAGTTCGCAGTTCACCTTAGGGCTCACTTTAGTGAATTGAATCCTGTTGCACATTCTATGGGTTTGGACAAAAGTAGGATGACATACATCCGTCACTATAATGTCATTCAAAGTATTTTCACTGCTCATAAAAACTTCTGTCCTCTGTGTATTCATCTCCCCTCACCCCCCAAACTCTTGGCAGCCACTGATCTTTTTGTTGTCTCCATAATTTTGCCTTTTCCAGATTGGCATATACAATCTATTTTTCTTTTTCTTTTTCTTTTCCTTGAAAAGAGAGGTTTGAAGCCTCTATGTCTATAAGACCACCCATGGCCTACCCACGCATGGACCGGACAGGCTCTAGGTGGCAAACTCCCCCACTGAATACTGTAGTTTTCCTTCCGATATTGAGCCCTGTCCCACTGGTCCTGCCCAGCAGCCACGTGGAGGTTCAGGGGACACGTGTCGGGTATTTGTTCATAGGAAGGCCACAAATTTTGTGCCCCTTATCACAATGAACCCAGATTCCTGTCTGGTGTGTTGTAAACAGAACAGCCATATTTCTTCAGGCCCCCTGCTCTGAGCACACCCCAGAGAGTTGCATTTTTAATTGACTAAATTAAATCTTATTTCAAATTTTAGGAAAGAATCCTCTCATTTTTCTTCTAGGGTCTGATTTTTTTGGGTTTTTTTCCCCTGACAGCGGAAGGTGATTCTGGAGGAAAATACGGTTTAGGAGCAGAGTGTGAGGAATCTCTGATTTATTAGTGTACTATGTGTTAGTTAACATTTCCTACTTAGCATTTCTAATTCAGGAAACAGATGGCCCCTCAGAGGACTGAAAATTTTAGCGAAGATTCTTTTTACAGTTTTGTGGGCAGGGTTAAGGAAAACAAAAAAGAGATGGGGAGGATCGAGATCCCAGCAAGAGCTGGAAGACTGTACTTCCAAGTGATGCAGGAAGCTGTCAGTGAACACAGAGGCAAGAGCTGTGAAGTGGTTTCACCAGAAAGGAGCTGCAGTGCGGGGATGAGACCTGCTTTCCCCTCTCCGCGACTGCTGGCTCCTACTCGGATGGATGAGGGGCTGGAAGCAGAGCTGGGAGATTGGGGGACAAGAGGGAGAGAGAAGCCACAGTGATCCCCTCTGCCTCTTTCAGGCTGCAGTTCCCCTTGGCGCCCCTGGTCCCACCTGCTGTCTGGTGATAGGCCCCTTCCCCACTCAGCAGTGGGAGTGGGTTCTTTCTGACGCTGGTGTCTGAGTTGCTCACTGTACCATCTTGCTGTTCAGCTCTTCCGTCACTTTTGAAACTAATCCACCACTTTCATTTTCTCCATTTGAAAAGCGAAAAATCGTTTATCTTTCCGTTTGATCCTGATACATACTTTACATTTTTAATTGCTATTTTGAGCCATGTCATATTTTTCCTTATATTGTCTTATCTATAGTCTTATATCTTCTTATCTATAGTCTATATCTTATCATCTATTTGGTATTGCTGGTGTAGAGGAATGAGTTTTTAATCTAATTTTTAAATGTTTTATACAATTTTTAAACGTTACTTTCCCTTTACAGTTATTACAAAACGTTGGCTATATTCCCCGTGTTGTACAACATCATTATAGCCTATCTTACACCCAACAGTTTGTACCTCCCCCTCACCCCCCCTTTGTTGCCCCTTCCCGCTGGTAACACTAGTTTGTTCTCTATATCTGTGAATCTGCTTCTTTTTTGTTATATTCACTAGTTTGTGGAATTTTTTTAGATTCCACATACAAGTGATATCATACAGTATTTATCTTTCTCTGTCTCTTATTTCACTTAGCATAATGCCCTCTAAGTCCATCCATATTGCTGCAAATGACATTATTTTGTTCTTTTTTATGGCTGAGTAAGTATTTCACTGTATACATGTACCACATCTTCTTTATCCATTCCTCTGTTGATGGACAGTTAGGTTGTTTCCATGTCTTGGCTGCTGTAAATAGTGCTGCTGTGAACACTGGGGATGCATGTATCTTCTTCAGTTAGTGTTTTTGTTTCTTTCAGATGTATACCCAGGAGTGGGATTGCTGGATCCTATGGTAGCTCTATTTTTAGTTTTCTGAGACACCTCCATACTGTTGTCCACAGTGGCTGCACCAGTTTACATTCCCACCAACAGTGCACAAGGGTTAGAGGAATAACTGTATATCTACCAATCTGACTGTACTCTGTCATTAATTTAAAGGTTTATTGATTCTTCTGTGCGTTCAATGGAAATAATCATGTCTGGGAAATAATGCTTACACCTCTTATTTCTTTTGCTTTGCATATACCATTGGACAAGACTTTAAGTCCTATGTTTGATGGTCGTGGTGGCAGCATTCTTTTCCGGATTACAGTCTTTATTGGAATGTGTCTATGGTTTTTCCATTTTGGCATATTGTTTGTTACTGTTTTTTTAGATATACAGATATTTATAAATTTAGGAAGCTTCACTCTATTTCTAGTTTTCTGAGTGTTTTAATAAAAAAAAAATGATAAACATTTACCATTACTTTTTCGGCATCTATTGAAGTAATCATACCGTTTTCCTTCTTTAATTCCTTACTATGGAATGTTGCACTGATAGATTTCCTGATATCAAAACTTTCTTGCATTACTGGGATAAACCCTACTTATTCATGACTTTTTAAAAAAACAATATTGTTGATGACATTAGCTAGAAGGTTTTGTTCTGTCATCTATTTAATTAACTTTGGATCCATGTTCATAAGTGAATGGGATATTTAATTTTCTTGTCAGCATGCTACCTTATTAATGTTTTCAAAATAATAGCTTTTGATTTTATTAATCTTCATGATTATTTCTGTGTTTTTTATTTAATTATTTTACTTGTTTTTATTATTGCCTTCCTTCTAGTTTCATTGGATTTTCTGTATTGCTCTTTTCCCAACTTCCTTCACTGTTAATTTTAAAAAATATTTTCTGCTTTCTGCTGTATTCATTTAACAGCTATAAATTTCCTACTGCATATCACTTTAGCCCTGACCTAAAATTTTTGATAAAATGTTTCCATAGTTTTCCACCTCTTAGTGATTTTAGACTTCCCTTATGATTTTTTTCCTTTGGTGGAGGGGCTAGTTAGTGGCAAGTTATTTAGTTTCTATACATATGCAGCTTTTAAATTTATTGTTTTGTTATTGTTCTCCAATTTCTTCCTAATGTTCAGATAATATAATAGATTTGGTATTAATTTTTTAAATTTAATTTTTTTCTAGCTTTAATGAGGTATTATTGACAAATAAAAATTGTGTATACTTAGCTGTACAATGTGATTTTTAAAGTTGTACAACATGATGATTTAATATATGTATATACTGTGAAATGATTACTACAATCAAGTTAATTGACACATCCATGAACTCACATAGTTACCACTTTTTGTTGTTGTTGTTGAAGTATAATTAACCTAAAACACTATGTTAGTTTCAGGTGTAAAATACAGTGATTCAGTATTTCTATCCATTACAAAATGATCACCATGATATGCCTGGTTACCATCTGTCACCAAAGTTATTACAATGCTATTGACTATATTCCCCATGCTATATGTTTCATTCCTGTGACTCATTTATTTTGTAACTGGGAGTGTGTACCTCTTAATCTCTCTCACCTATTTCACTCATCCCCTCCATGTCCTGATATTAATTTTTTTAAATTTATTGGGGTTTTCATTGTGTTGCTCTACATAATTAATTTTTGTGAGTGTTCTCTATTACAAGAAATCTGTTTTCTCTCTTTCTTGGGTGTCAGCTTTCATATAGATCTATACATTAGTTTTGATAGCTATTTTCCCCCTATTTTTGCTACGTTTAATTTATTTGGTTCTGAGAGAAACATGTTGAAATCTTCAATTCCAATTCCAATTGTTGATGTATCTATTTTTCACTTTCCTTCTCTCAGTTATTCCTCTACATTTTTTGAGTCTATATTCTTAGGTGCATATGTTCATGCTTTTCCATTTTCTAGCATATATTTTTGCTCTTTATCTTTTATGCCTTGATCTTTATTTTGTCTGATATTAACATTGCTACTTAGGCTTTCATTTGATTTGCATTCTACTTTATTAATCTTGATGTCATAAAGGTACTGTCCTATATTGGTTCTAAAAGTTTTGAAATTTTGCCTTTTATGTATAAATCATTAATTCACCTGGAATTGATTTTTATACATGGTGTGAGATAGGGATCTAACTTCACCTTTTCTCCACAGAGTCAACCATCTATTTGTTTCCCACTGATCTGAAATGTCAGCTCTGTTAAATAACAAGTTTCCACATACATGTTGTACTGGTTCTGGGATCCCTATGCAGTTCTATTTGTCTATCTTTGCACCAAATACGTTGGTCTTACTTATTAGTTTTATACCGAGTCTTAATATCATGTACAGCAAGTCTTCCTAAGAGTTTTTTTTCCTCCTGAGTGTTCTTTGTGAGTACCTTGGTCCTTTGTTCTGCCATATAAGTTTTAGAAAAAGCTTGTTGAGCTACAGAAAATCTTGTTTCTTTTCTGGAATGCCTCAAACTAGCATCTTGACAATATCACATCTTCTACTCACGAACATGACTGTTTTCCTTATGTGTTGTGGTACTCTTTAATGTTATTTGCTAAATTTTCATAATTCTTTGCATACCAGGGATCACTTAGGGCACTGAGCTGGAGTCTGTTCTTGCCATCACTGCCCAATTCGTTGTAGGGCTAAAGTGATAAACACACGACGAGATGACTCCCTCTGTATAGCGTGCCTTAGTCACCTTGAGCTGCCAAAACAAAATGCCATAGACTGTGTGGCTTAAACAACAAAAACTTATTTTCTTAGTTTTGGGGAGGCTACAAGTCCAAGATGGAGGGGCCAGCTGATTGGATTTCTGGTTAAAGCTCTCTTCCTGGCTTGCACACAGCTGCCTTCTCACTGTGTCCTCACATGGTGGGGAGGGAGAGAAGGGGAGGGAGTGAGGGGTGGCGGGGGAAGGGAAGAGAGAGAAAGCTCTCCAGTGTCTCTTCTTATAAGGACACTAATCCTTTGGGATCACAGCTCCACTCTTATGACCTCATTTCAACTGAATTACCTCCATAAAAGCCCTGTCTTCAAAATTAATCACAGTGGAGGCTGGGGCTTCAACATATGAATTTGGGGGAACACAATTCAGTCCACAGCCTACCAGGCTCTCCCTCCTGTACTCTTTGTTTCTTAGGACTAGAGGTAAAAGGCACCGCCCAGCTACAACCCTCCCCCAGCTGAACACCTTCCTAGTCCCCAGTCCTACCATGTTCTGGCAGCTAAAGTTTCAGTATGGTTGTAAAAAATCAAAAGTTCTTCCTCTGGAAACCCTGAAAGGCAGAATCATGGAAAGTGGAAAAGGGATGAAGTATTTACTCCATTCTTTCCACCCTTTTAAGCAGGAAGGGATGCTCTACCCCATGGGGCAAAGCATCAGTTGCTCACACTCTGGTTTTTCTCCATCCAGTTCCGTAGCTTTATAGTTAGGAACTCCTTCCGGACGCTGGCCTTCAATCAGTTGTATTCATTTTCATCATGGTTGTAAGCTTTTCTAACTTCGAAGATAGTTAGTTGGAAGGCAAAGAGGCTAGCTCAACACCCTTTTAAATGGAAATGCCCAACTTTACCAGTTGTCACATGAAGTAAATTTATGTTGTTTGGCCACCAAAAAATAAAAACAGAACACCCAGGATACTGGGTGTTGAAATAGGAATTTTTATGAGTGTTTAAATAAGATCCATATTTTCAGCCATAGCTATTTTTCCTTTTTTTTTGTGGGCATGTTATCAATACCACAGGCCAAATAAATGAAGAGAATCCTGTCAGAATCACGTATGATATTGAAATGGGTGTTTTTCAAGATTTTACTGTTTTTCTTTATTTATCCCGAGAGTATAGTATCAGTAGTTCGGTTAAATGCTTTCCTGAGGGTGGACTCTTTCGTGGTTTTGATCAACAGAAATTCTTTTTCAACTATATATGATATTATGTGTTGGTAATCTAATACAAAATTAATATTTCCATAGTTTCCAGTGTTGATAATAAATAATTCATACAAATATGTTTTATCTTTCATATTTTGAGGACTGAGGGTTTTTCTAAACTGAAAAAAAAATCCGTCTTTTTAGGGGCCAAAGTTTATCTTGATAAACTCTTGCAGCGAGGGAGGACTTGCCTTACTGTAATGACGCATAGTATAGCATTTTAAGAACAAAGACTTAGCAGTCAGGCACTTCTATTTAACTTTGAGTGAATAATTAAAGATTTCTAAATGTTAGCGTTCTAAGACATAAACTGTAAATTATAGTAATACCTACCTTATAGCACTCTTTTGACACGTGCAAGACTTATTTAGCATAGTGCTTGCCATAAATGGACATCCCTTAAAAGTTGGCTATTGTTAAGTATTACTGCCTTGTGAATTATACCAGAGATTCAATGAAGTTTTCTACTTATATGTCTTCTAAAACAGTATTTTCCAAACCAAGTGATACTACATACTAAGAAGCTTTCTACACACTGGATCCGTAAGTAAGAAAAAAAAAAAAACCTAAACGTGACTAGTTTTGATGAAGGATGTCTTGGAGGGGACTTAGAAAATCATAAAATCTCCTTGCTCCTTGAAATCTTAGAGGATGATGGCCAATCTCATTGCGATCATGTTATTTTTCCTGTATTGAGAATGAAAGTTCATACAGCTTTTGGAAACAAGGCAATCAATAGCCATTTCTTAGTATTTCCATCCTAAACCAATTAGGAATACACAATATAAGCTCTTGTTAGAGATTAGTCGGAATTTGGTCCTTCTGGGAATTTCAAAGATCTAGTTCTCATCTCAAACATCTGGTTTTGACCTCCAATGACAAAATGGAAGAATTATTCCAATAAAGATATCTGCTCTCCTGTGCTAATCTAAAGAGCAACACACATCAGCTTGTTAGTATGTAGTATCATTTGGTTTGGAAGATACTGTTTTAGAAGACATCAGTCTGATTTTTTTCTTCTGCATGGGTCTCCTGACTGGAGAAGCAATGGTAGATGCACCAGGTTAGACCCACACATGAGGGCAATTTGTGCTGTGAAAGAAAGATGGATAAAGGCTTCTGGTAGCAATGTCTCCTCTCTTCTACTGCCCTGCCTGTAGGTACCTGCACCCAGACCTTTTCATCAGAAGTTGGTTTAATGATCCTCAGTGGCCATTTGATTATGCCTCATAGGGATATTCCCTCTACTCGAGCGGTTTATTAAATTATTCTTATCACTGACCACACACACTATTTTTCTGGTTAGCTGTTGCTGTATAACAAACTACCTCAAAACTTAAAACAATGACCATTTTTTTTTTTCATGATTTTTGTGAGTCAGGAATTTAGGCAGGATTGGGTGGGCTGATTCTTTTTTTGTTTTTTAATATTTATTTATTTGGCTGCGTCGGGTCTTAGTTGCAGCAAGCGGGATTTTCGTTGAGGCATGTGGGATCTTTTGTTGCGGCACACGACTAGGGCTTCTCTCTAGTTGTGGTGTGCGGGCTCATTAGTTGTGGCGCGAGGGCTTAGTTGCCCTGCAGCATGTGGGATCCTAGTTCCCCAACCAGGGATGGAACCCTTGTCCCCTGCATTGGGAGGTGGATTCTTTACCACTGGACCACCAGGGAAGTCCCTGGGTGGGCTGATTCTTGACTGGAGTCCCTCGGTGGCATTCAGCTAGTAGCTCGTCTGTTCTAGAGGGTCCAAGACATGCCAGCTGCCTTAACAGCTGGTGTAAAGCCCCTCTATGGGGTCTCTACAGTTGGGTAGATGGACTTTTTACATAGTTGATGACTTCCCTAGAATGAATGTTCCGAGAGAAGAAGATAGAAAGAGGAAAACTTCTTCTGACCTGGTCTCTGAAGTCACCCAGGATTATTTCCACCTCTTTCTATTAGTAAAAAGTGAGTCACAGACCCAGCCCAGATCTAAAGAGAGGGTGGATGAATACACAAGATCATGAATGCTGAGGACATGGTTCATTGGGTGGCTGTCATTAAAGACGAGTCCCTCTGAGAGGAGTATGGATAAAAACAATTCTTTCAATACTGATATAATTCCAGCGATGGTTTTGTAAGCCTTTATCATTGGCACCTTGGAAACCACCTGGCTGTCCTTCTCCTTATTCAGGCTCTGTTCATGCCAGTAACCTGTACTAGTTGCTGCAGGGTATGCTGACAGTCTTCTCGGTGGGAATTTGGTTAACCTGAGTTCAAGAGCCTGACTGCCATGTGTGACTGATCAAAGAATCTAAGTTTGCAATACTGAAGCTCAGATCACCTGCTGTACTCCCAGTCCCATGAAAATCTAGCTGGAATTCTCAGCTAGCCCAGTTCATTACCATAGAGCTCTGACGCCATGTTTAATATATAACATTGCTCCAGTTTTAGACATCACTGTAATTCATATCTTAAATAATTGTTGCACAGCATCTGGAGATACTTCTGTCATTGCTATTTATTATTGAAATACTCTCCTTCCTGTTTTCCCTGCCTCTGTCCTTCCTCCTACAGTTTAATCTGCTAGAAATCAATATAGTTGCTTATAGTAATCTCTCATGATCCTTTGTCCTTCTGCAGTGTCTGTTGTTACTTCTCCTTTTTCATTTCTAATTCTATTGATTCGAGTCTTCTCCCTTTTTTTCTTGATGAGTCTGGCTAATGGTTTGTCAATTTTGTTTATCTTCTCAAAGAACCAGCTTTTAGTTTTATTGATCTTTGCTATCGTTTCCTTCATTTCTTTTTCATTTATTTCTGATCTGATCTTTATGATTTCTTTCCTTCTGCTAACTTTGGGGGGTTTTTTGTTCTTCTTTCTCTAATTGCTTTAGGTGTAAGGTTAAATTGTTTATTTGAGATGTTTCTTGTTTCTTGAGGTAGGATTGTATTGCTATAAACTTCCCTCTTAGAATTGCTTTTGCTGCATCCCATAGGTTTTGGGTCGTCGTGTTTTCATTGTCATTTG
Source organism: Neophocaena asiaeorientalis asiaeorientalis (assembly GCF_003031525.2). Lineage (NCBI taxonomy): Eukaryota > Metazoa > Chordata > Mammalia > Artiodactyla > Phocoenidae > Neophocaena > Neophocaena asiaeorientalis. Next base: position 150,153 of record NW_020175024.1, read on the forward strand.
TTTCAAGGTGTTTTTTGATTTCCTCTTTGAGAAATCAAGTGATCTTTTAAAAATCCTGCAGATCATGACAGTTCTCCGCTTGGAGACCTTCAGTGGCTGCTCTTCTTATTTAAGTAAAATCCAAAGTTCTTACAGTGATTTATGAGGCCATATGTCATCTACACCCCTTTATTCTCCTTGTTCTTATATATTTGTTCATCCAACCATTCATTCAGCAAATATTCACTTAGTACCTCCTATACGTTAGACACTGTCTCATGTGCAGAGAGTATAGCAGTGACCAAAGTGGAGAAAAATACCTGTCCTTGTGAAGTTCCCCCCTCACTCACTCTTCTTCATACACATGGCTGTCCTTGCTGTTCTGGAACATTCCAAGCACCGTCCCATCTCTGAGCCTTTGTGTTTGTTATTCTCTCTGCTTGGGACCCCATACCATATTATTTTCCCCCCTGTTATTAATACTTATCACCATACGACAAACTATCCGTTTGATTCCTTGCTTTTTATGTGGCTCTTTCCACTAAAATGCAAGGTCTATAAGGACAGAGCTCAACTGTGTTGTCAATAAGTGCTTGTTGAATAAATTTTGGGATTCAGTAATGTGAATTCTGTTAACAAAAAACCAAATAGCTCCTCAATAATTACACGTCTCCTTCTTGTCTGTATTTTTAATTTATCTATAGACCGTTTAGCTACAGATTAGATTACATTCGGTGATTTGAATTCCTTCTCTCAAGGTTAGCCTAAAGAAGCCTAAAGAAAGAGGCAGCAGAAGCCCGACTCTGTGGTTTTACAGGACCATTTAAAGCCTCATTTGTATTTCATTAAGAGAAAATATATGGAAGAAGGATCTTGATTCATCATCCTTAGATTATCCATATTTTCATATTCATGGGTCATGCTAACTCCCAATTTATTCAGTTAGGCAGTGAAACAGCAAATGTTGGTTTACTTTAATTAAAAAGCTACTCAAGTTAAACCAACACCAGTTAAAGTTCCATTACATGAAATGGACCATTATACATCACGTAGTAACTACAATGATACAGACACAATGGAGAACTGAACAGCATTTAAAAAAAAAAATTTGTCACTGGAGATTCTTAAATTGATTGACTCAGCCACAAAATACCACTTATTTGTCATTCAGAGAATTTAGATAATGCCTTGGTAGGCCATGCTGCCTACGTAGACAGATTTATTTCAATCTTTTCTACCCTTAACTTTTAAGTTACATAAGATTTTGAGCTATTTTAACAATATTAACTCAAAAAAAGGAAAAAGGTTATAACGGATGCTGAGTTCTGGTAGATCTGAAGCAGTATTAAGTAAATTATAATTATTATTCATGAATGAAATATTAATATCATTGATAATTTCACACAGGATGCGGCAAATCAAGGCTGCAGGACAAATCTGCCTACCGCTTATTTTTGTTCAGCCTGAGAGCTAAGAATGGTTTTTATATTTTTAAGCGGCTGGAAAAAAATCAAATGGAGAACATTTCATGACATGTGAGCATTATATGAAATTCAAATTTCAGTGTCCATATATAAAGTTTCACTGGGACACAGTCCCAACTGTTTGTTTCCATATTGTCTGCTTTCGCGTAAAGTTGAGTAGTTTCAAGAGGGATAATTTGGCCTAAACTATGAACTATCCGGACTTTTTCAGAAAAACTTTGCAGGCTCTGGTTTAGTACACTGATTGCCTCAGATTTTCTCAGTAGACCACGTGCATCAGAATCAAGTAAAGAAAAACAAAGTACAGATGTGCCATCTCTCCCTTGGACGGTCCTGCTCAGTGGCCGTGGAGCGGTTTCAGGTTCTTTCGGGGAGTCCGTAGCATTGGGGTGGGGACTCCCTGACTCACTTCACGTGTCCTTCTAGTAAGGGCAGTGTGGGATTATTTCCTTGTTCATTCTGTGCATTATCGCACATAACATTTTCAGAAGGCAGACTCTCTCGTTAGTCTTGACAGCACACATTTTGCTCAGGGTTTATTTGGTTGACATCTTTAGAGCGTTTTTAGTTACATGCTTGTGTTAATATGGTAATTTAAATAGGGTAATATAATTTAAAGAGACAGAAATCCATAAAGTGATATCGTAGATTAAACTACTCACCGTGGAAAACAGATTAAGTATCAATATTCATAAGCAAAACTAGTTTCCCATTAATTTAGATTTGAAGTGAAGATGGTCCGCTATTATGAATTATGCCTGGAGAAAAAAGGGGATTCGGTTCATATGTTGAGTAAAACATGGGTATCTGTATTTCAGTGCATTACACGGAAGCAAAGATATTAATCTATCACTCTATATCAAGTCTAGGTGAGGGGTTTTGATCTGAATCCTTTAAAACAAAATTAGTAATGCGCTAGGAACCTGGAAACCCTCACAGACTGGGCTTTCTTTCAGCCTCTCATTTTGGCTCTATTTAATATCGCTGTAACGCATCTATCCCACGAAGATAGTTATACTTTATAATGTTGTTATTTTATTCAGAGATTGTTTATCAAAAGGCTCACTTTTAAGGTAAAAATGTTTTCTTGATGATGGTGCATATAAACAATAAATAAATGTTAACTCAATATGATTTGTACGGGGCTTCCCTGGTGGCGCAGTGGTTGAGAGCCCGCCTGCCGATGCAGGGGACGCGGGTTCGTGCCCCGGTCCGGGAAGATCCCACATGCTGCGGAGCGGCTGGGCCCGTGAGCCATGGCCGCTGAGCCTGCGCATCCGGAGCCTGTGCTCCGCAACGGGAGAGGCCACAACAGTGAGAGGCCCACATACCGTAGAAAAAGAAAAAAAAAAAAAATATGATTTGTATGACTTTTTAAATAAAGGGCGAGAAAGTGAACACTACCTCTGCTCTTGCCATCTTGTTCTAAAACAGAGCTAGAAGAATATTCATTTCAGCTCTGTAGATTTGTTTTTTTTTTTCCTAAAGGTTCATGCCCTTTGGCCATTCTTTATTATTTAATTATTTATTTATTCTTATTTTCGGCTGTGTCGGGTCTTAGTTACGGCACGCGGGATCTTCATTGTGGCATGCAGGATCTTTTTGTTGTGGCGCACGGGCTCTTCGTTGCTACGTGTGGTCTTCTCTCTAGTTGTGGCACGCGGGCTTCTCTCTAGCTGTGGTGTGCGGGTTTTCTCTCTCTTGTTGTGGCGCGGGGACCCCGGAGCATGTGGGCTCTGTAGTTTGCCTCATGTGGGCTGTCTAGTTGAGGCACGCGGGCTCAGTAGTTGTGGCGTGTGGGATTAGCTGCCCCGTGGCATGTGGGATCTTAGTTCCCCAACCAGGGTTGGAACCCACGTCTTCTGCACTGGTAGGTGGATTCTTTACCACTGGACCACAAGGGAAGTCCCTGTTTTGTTTTTAGATAAACTTTTTTTCTAATTAAAAAATTCATTGAGATAACTGTAGAGTCACATGCAGCATTAGGAAATTATACAATGAGCCCATGCACTATTTAGTAGTTTCCTTTACTGGAGATATTTTGCAAAGCTCAATTAAATATCACAGTATAGATATTGATATAGCTATGGCCTACCTGCCTGATTCATATTCTCCTAGTTGTACTTGGATCCTTCATGTGTGTGTTTAGTTCTATACAGTTTTATCACATACATAAAGTCACTCCTGATCTTTTATTATTGTTTATTTTATTTTTTTTAACATTAACTGTATATATATAAATATTTTTTGGCTGTGCCGTGCAGCTTGTGAGATCTTAGTTCCCCAACCAGGGATCGAACCTATGCTCCCTGTACTGGAAGTGTGGAATCTTAACCACTGGACCGCCAAGGAATTCCCTCTTTTATTATTGTTTAAATTGATGTTTGCCTGATATATTTTTCCATTTTTAAAATTTCAACCTATCTATGTTGAATTTGAAGTGAGTCTCTTATAAATAGCATGTAACTGCATCATTTAAAAAATCCACTCTTTAATCTGTTTTTTGATTGATGTATTTAAATTGTTTACGTCCCAGTAATTATTGATATGATAAATTGCTTGCCATTTTATTTATATACTTTTTTTGGTTTGTTTCCTCTGGTTCCCATTCCTATGTTTCTCTTTCCTTGCCTTCCTATGAGTTACTTGAACATTTTTAGAATTCCATTTTGATTTACTTACAGTGTGTTTGAGTGTCTCTCTTTGTGTAGCTTTCAGAGTGATTGCTCTGGGTACAATATGATACATACATGAGACTGATCACAGACTACTGGTATCAATATTTTACCACTGTCGGTGAAGTATGGAAAGCTCACTTGCATTTAGATTCCTTTACCTAACTTAATTTAAATACCATTATATTGATTACCAGATGGTTTATGTATTTTGTTTTAATCATCAAATATAGTTCATAAAACTCATGAGAAAAATGATAGTTTATTGTATGAACCATATTTCTGGTCTCTCTGTGGTTCTTGCTTCCTGATGAAGAAGAAAACTTTGTTTCTTTATTTCCTCATTTTATTTTTGTTTGAAGAATTTCCTTTAATCTTTAAGGATAAGTCTGCTAGTAACAAAATCTTTTAACTTTTCTTCACCCGAGAATGTCTTTATTTCCCCTTTACTCCTGAAAGATAGTTTTGCCGATGTAGTGGGTTGAATAGTGGTCCTCAAAAGGTGTGTCTATGTCTTAATCCCCAGGACCTGTGAATGTGACCTAATTTGGAAAAGAGGTTTTATAGATGTAATTAAGGTAAGCATCGTGAGATGAAATCATTCAAGTGGAACCTAACTTCATTGAAAATTATCCTTATAAGAGACAGAATAGGGAGAAAGAGAGACAGATGTGAAGGTAGAGAAAGAGGTTGGAGTTATGCAGCCCTAAGCTAAGGATGCCTGGAGCCACCAGAAATCAGGAGAAGCAAAGAATGAACTATCCTCTAAGCCTCAGAGGGTGTACAGACGTTTCGATTTTGGCCTTCTGTCCTCCAGAATCACGAGGAATAAATTTCTGTTGTAAGCCTCTCAGTTTGTTACAGCTGCCCTAGCAAACTAATATAACCAAATATAAATTTTGTGGTTGACAGTTCCTTTTTTCAATATTTGAAAATTGTTGTGCCACTTCTTTCTGGTTTCCATGGGTTCAGATGAGAAATCTGTTGTCATTCAAAAAGGCATTTCTCTGTCAGTAATATGTTATTTCTCTCTGGCTGCTTTTAAGATTTTTTTCCTTTGTTTTTCGTTTTCAGAAGTTTAATAATCACGTATCTTGGCATGGATTTGGGTTAATCTTGTTTGGGATTCACTCAGTTTCTGGAATCTATAGGTTTGTGTCTTTCACCAAATTAAGAAAGATTTCAGTCTTTATTTCTTTAATTTTTTAGCCTCACTCTCTCTCTTTTCCTTCTTGAACTCAGATGATACAAATGTTGATTTTTGTTATTTCCCCACAGATTCCTAAGTTCTCTTCATTTTTTTTTCAGTTTTCTTTGTGTTCTCAGATTGCGAAAATTCCATTTTTATGTCCTCAAATGCACTGATTCTATTTTATGTCATCACTCTACTATTAAAAGCCCATGCAGTGATTTTCTTAATTTCTGTTATTCAATTTTTCAGTTCTGTAATTTACAATTGGCACTTTTAAAATAACTTCTCTTTCTTTGCTGATATTTGCTATTTTTAAATTCATTCCGAGGAAACGTATACCTGATTGTGGAAGCATTTTTATGACAGGTGCTTTAAAACCCTTGTCTGATAATCCCAACAACAAATTTATCTCAGTATTGACGTCACTTGACTGTCTTTTCTTATTCAAGTTGTAGTTTTCTCGGTTCATGGTATGACAGGTAATTTTTTTTATTGTATCCTGGACATTTTGTGTATTATGCCAAGAAACTCTGGGCCCTATTCAAATCTTTTAATTTAGCATGCAATCACTCTGTTTAGGTTTATCTGCAGGTCCTGCCTACATTTGTGGGCTGTGGTCCCAGTGACAGTTTACTTTTTAAAGTGTCTATGGTGTTATTTTGGTCTGTTTGGTTTAGCTGGTGCCACTGGGACCCCATGGGTCCCTACTGATGCTGCCTAAGGAGTGGGAAGGGTTTCTCCATACTGGGCCACCAGGTTTTTCTTAGTAGGGGAGGGAGGGAATTCTCAGGCTCACGTGGTCAAAAAGGCTTCCCTGGCCAGGCTAGGTAGTAATAGTATTAAAGTTCCTGCCTGTGGGAGATGAAGAACATTTCTCAGTCCAGGAGCTTGTTGTGGCAGGATCTCCCCTAATGGTACCCACTGGCCATCGCTTTGTCTCTGGGTGGAGCAGTCTCAGGCCTGGGGAGACAGTGAGGCTTCTGGCCAGGCTTGTTGGGATGAGAGTCATCTTTGTGCTGCTGGGCCCCCTCAGTATCTTTTGGTGGGGGAGGGGAGTCTCAGGCCCAGCCAGAAAAGGAGAGCATTCCTCCTGGCCATTTAGTGTCAGTGGAGCTTTCGACCAATTCCCCGTTCTAGGAGTGCTGGAGGTACATGTGGTGTTGTCAGAGGGTCTGTTTGATCTGCAGGAAGAACAAGCCTACCTACACTGTCTTCCTTTGCTAGTTTGGGGTCAGAAAGTGTTGAGTCTGCATCATCCTTTTCTGTTGGGTGGAAGAATGTAAGACATCCTGCTGCTGTGTTTCTCCTCCAGTTCTGGGATCCCAAACCAATTTGCCTTCTTTTTATCACCTTTTGGAGCTCTACCTTGGTTGCCTCTTTTGTTATTTTCAAAGTTTATAGTTTTATGAGATAGGAAGGAGCAAAGAGAAATGGGTTTATAGCATCTTGTTTGGACTCAAAGTCTTAAGTAAACTTTTAATTCAGATACACTATGTGTACAAAGAAGGAACGCCTTATGTTACGGTTGAATTTTATCCCCCCAAAAGATATGTTAAAAGCCTAACCCCCAGTGCCTCAGAATGTGACCTTATTTGGAAGTAGGGTTGTTGTAGTTGTAGTTAATTAAGGTGAGGTCCTACTGGAGCAGGGTGAGCCCTTAATCCAATCTGACTGGGGTCATTGAGAAGAGGGGAAGAGACAGAGAGATACAGATACATGAGGGGAGAATATTTTCTAGTGATAGAGGCAGAGATTAAAGTGCTGTAGCTGCAAGTCAAAGGATGCCAAGGATGCCGGCAAACCATGAGAGACAGGAAGATGCAAGGAAGGATCCTCCCCTGCAGGTTTCAGAGGGAACACAGTCTTGCCAGCACCTTGATCTGAGACTCCCAGCCTCTAGAATTGTGAGACAATAAATTTCTGTTGTTTTAAGTCACCCAGTTTTTGGTACTTTGTTACAGCAGCTCCAGGAACCTAAAACACCCTATATTTTGAAAATCCCTTCCAGCCAGAGGAAATATGGTCTGATTACGAGACTGAACTACTGGTGCATCACAGAAGTATCACGTATTTTCCTAGCCTATAACTAAATTAAGTGCTACCAGCCATGAACAATTATTTCTAGAGGTGGGAACACAGGACAGTAAGCCTCCCACATGCTTCTTTTGATAACATTTTCTATTTGGACACCTACTAACTGTGATGCATGGTTAGAGACAAAGCCTTCACTGCTGCCTGGAAACCTTGTTTATCCCTTGTTGACTCCCTTTCCATTTTCCCACACTTTTTTCCCCTACATATCTTTTGCACTCTGCAAATTATTAGTTTATACTCTTCTAAGCAAACTCTTCCCAGATGACCTGCCTTCCTACTCATTTTATGAAACAGAAGATTCATAAAATGGATCCCCTCAAGTCTTTTCATCTTCGAAGAAGTGTTCAAATCAACATCGCATCTCCTTCCACATCTTTGTACAAACCAATGGCTTTGAAGATAAAATTCTGCTTTAGGTCAACTAGCTTCTCTGGAGGGAAAGTGTTGGGTAGTAGAAAAAACATAATTTAGGTGTACTTACTCACACTTCTGGACCTCTGGATTTTTTTTTTTTTTTTTGCGGTAAGCGGGCCTCTCACAGTTGTGACCTCTCCCGTTGTGGAGCACAGGCTCCGGACGCGCAGGCTCAGCGGCCATGGCTCACGGGCCCAGCCGCTCCGCGGCATGTGGGATCTTCCCGGACCGGGGCATGAACCCGTGTCCCCTGCATCGGCTGGCGGACTCTCAACCACTGCGCCACCAGGGAAGCCCGACCTCTGGATTTTTTATGCATAAATGAAGGGTGTAGGGTTAGATTATCCTGAGGTTTCCTTCCAGTCCTATCATCTGGAACCAGTTTCAAGAGGTCACTTATGGCAATGGACAAACCAGAGGACAGGCTGTGCAGGAAGAGGACAGAAGATCTGTCCAAGAGAATCATGCAATCATAGACCAGCTCTTTCTTACTTACAGTACTTTCTGGTGGTAAGCAATGAGCAGAGAGGAGAATCAAGGTGGAACCAGGAGTGTCTGGAGAGCCAGTCCATGTGACACAGGGCAGATGTGTGCAGATGTGGTGCAAGAACCAACACTCAGTATCAGGCAGTTTCATGGTCATATTCTACCCCAGTGCTGTTGAGTGGAAATAAAATGCAAGCCACAAGTGTGAGCCACATACACAAGAAGCTACAGGTGAAATCAGTGTCAACAATATGTTACATTCTTTTTTAATATCAAGTCTTTGGATTTCTGTATATATTTTTTACTCACATCACATCTCAATTTGACGAGTGGCACACCATATGCTCTAGCCACAAGTGGCTAGTTGCTACCATACTAAACAGTGTAGGTCAATACTACATACTATGAGTGACTTATGGTTGTGTACACATTACCTCTTTCAATCAGCACGAACACAACCATTTACTGTTCCCCATCTTCTAGGTTTCTTACTTCTTGCCTTTATCACTGCTTTTTCAATTTCATGTCCTCTGTTGGGCTGCAAATTAGGATTTTACAAGGATAATAATTATGCCTGTGACTCATTTCTTACCTTGCCAAAATCAGAATAAAGGGGAAAACACAGTGGAAAAAAAGCTACAAGTTATTTAAAACAACTGTTTAACATATTTATATAGTGTTTTATGACTTTCCATATCTTTTGGCTACAATACCTTATTTAATTTTCACGGTGACCCTATGAGCTCTCCAACGACTGTTGCCATTTTCTTCCCAACACACCGAGATGTCAACATGTCCAAAGCTAAAATGACAATCCTTCCTCTCTGTACTTTTATTTGCTTCTGTATTCTCGAGCTTAGACAGTTGTGCCACCATATGCCCCATCAGCCTGCCTAGGAGACGACCTACACGCCCACCCCCCTCACCTTCTCCCCTGTCTCATCTCCAGACCCCTTATCTGATGAACCACCAAGTTCTGCTGATTCTACCCTTAAATATGTCTTAATTCTAGATGTGGTTTTCATCTTACCTTGATGGTCAAGCCCACATCCTTTCACGCCTAAACTATTGTAATATTCTTGTAACGGTCTCTGCCTCCATACTTGTCCCCTAATCCACCCTGTACAGTCCCCTTTCCAAAACACACATGTGTTCATGACACTTTCCCATACAAGATTTTAACGACTCCACATTTCTTGGAACAGTGCTGCTCTAAGTTGAATGTGAGTTCAAATAATCTGAGCATCTTTTAAGTGCAGATTCTGACTCCGTCGGTCTGGACCCCCAGATTCTGTATTTTGAAAGATGGTGGTGAAGATGCTTGCCCCACACCGTATTTTGAATAGGAGCAGTGTAGGGGATAATGTCCACACCTCCCAGGGCAGCATTCACTAAGGTCTGGCCTCTGTCTAGCTCCCGGCCTTACAACATATTTTCCTTCATCTCTAATCTGCTGAAGCTGCTTATCCTCTCTCTAGACCCTTCAATCTAAGTCAATCAATTTTGGCATGTGTGTAAAAAAAATTCACTTAAGCTGAAACCCCACAGTTAAAATTTCAGTCGCTTTTTTGTCAACCCTCCCAATCCCGTCACAAAGAGCCACCAGGACATGTCAGGCAGCCAAATCCAACCTCAGCATCCATTCTGCCCTCTTGTGGCTTTTGCTTTCAAATGAATCCAAGGGGTTTTGTTTGCAAAGTCTTTGCACTTCTGTTGACTCCCTGGTCCAATTCGCCGTGCAGTGGGGTGGCATCGGGAGCTGGGGGAAGGGTTCCTCCAGCTGCTGAGTGAGACTTTCTGTGGAGGCCTGGATCCGGGGGCTTGTGGAGTAGGCGACAGCTCTGTGGGCAATGCTCTCATCTCTCCTTTCAAGATCACAGTCCTTGGGTCTCAGGCAGCTGATATCGTCATGTTGTCGGAGCTTTTCCTCAGTTTGATCAGCGCACAGGCCCACTTCCTTCCCCTTTCCAATCAAGGTACCTGGGTCAAGTCTAATTAATCTCCAGTTCCCACCTCCTCCTGACCCACAGACCGGACCCCTCACACTTTTGTTTGCTTGTGTGTTCACTAGTTTTCACTCAAGGAATATTTACTGAGCAACTGCTGTGTGTCAACGTAGTGTGAGGTCCTGGGGGTACAGTGATGGAGGCAACAGCCATAACCGTGACACTTAACATTGCTTATTAACATTGCTTAAAGGCTCTTCGTGAGACAGACGCTTAAACAAACAATGAGCGTAATTCGTGTTTTAAAAAAGGAAGACAGAGTGCTCAGGGAGCCTGTAGCTTACCCTACTAACCTTGAGTTCTGACACTCTACCCCAAGGCATTAATATCTGGATTTACTGTGTCACAGCTCTCACGGCATGGCCATTAAAAAAAAAATCACTCTTTTTATTAACTATTAGGTTAGTTATTAGGATTACTTCTTTTCAGTGGTCAAATATATCAACTACATTGCAATTAAATAAGTTCCCTCTATATGTTAATCAGGACTCCTTTGGTTATAAGAAACAGAACCCAGCCTGAACTGCTTAAGCAAAGAGGAGGAGACCATGATAATAGTCAAGAACAAGGTTGGACAAACAACCCAAGGGAAAGACAGAGGTGGAGGTGGATTCACCGACAACAGGAGCTCAGTCCTCGAACATCTTCATCTTCCCCTTTCTCTCCATGCTTCTCATCGAGGTTTCTCTGTACTGTTTATATCGTTTATAGCTTCTGCCATGAGACAGCAGTAGACTACTTTTCCCACTTGCAATCTGAAAAAGCTCAGAGAAGAACTCAGCCATCATTTCTGGACCAATCACGTGTGGCCATGTGAGAGACGGGGCAGCTTCCACTATGACCACGTGATGGAGGAGGGGAGAGGCACATCGTTCCCAGGAGAAGGCAGAGGCGATGGGCACGTGATACTATAAATGTCTGTTTCCGATACCTAGAAAGCAAAGCACTAAGGTTTCCAAGTTCCAGACACATATTAATATTGGGGATTCAGGAATAAGAAATTAGAATTCTTAAAAATTTTCAAAATTTTCAAAATTATGTCATTCTTAAAACACCTCCAATGTTCTTGATACCCTTAAAGCTCATTATTATAGATATCTAAACATACTTGATTAATAAGAAATATTAAGTTCGGAAGCTATTTACCAAGAATCATAGCCTACAGTGGATATTTAAACACTGGCAATGCTAGCAAACATTATTAGGTAGTATTCAAATAACGTAACATTTAGATCTTCTAGCAAGGCTAACAACGCTACACCAAATCACATGTCTGAATTGTCAAGTTAAGGCCTTATTTTGTTTCTTGTACTTACTGTTCATTGGAACGCCTTCCATGGGATTTGTATGAAGTACCCTGTTCACATAGGCTGTAAACACACAATATGGCAAGAGCTACAAGACAGAATGACTGATTAGACTGATTTCTTTTTTTTTTTTAATGTGGCCCTGTCCTGGTTCCTGGAAAAGCGAACCTTGACCTTCAACTTTAAGTGTCAGCTTTCACTTCTCTTGCTTTCAACTTGATATCTGTGAATTTCTTAGAACCAGTAAGGTTTCTGTGTTGATTATTAAGGTTTAATTCTTGCAGAGAGTTTAAACTATTTCTCCTGATTTCTCAACGGGTTTTTTCTTGAAATTTGGAACTTGTAAAACCATTTCTCCTGAAGTTCTGGGAAGGAATTCCTACCTGAAAACATTGCTATTTGTACTTACTTTCTATAGGCAAATGTGTTTCAAGTTCCACACGACTGACTCATCATTGTGAAAACTCTTGAAAACATCCTTTAGAGGCAAAGGGGTTTTATAACATGGCCCATGTGATTATTCTTCCTTTCCCTGGAGCAGAGGTGGAATTATTATATTATTACCTATTGCTAAGAGGCTCTGAATGCTTCTTCTCAAAAGAATTTCATACATAATTCAGCAAAGTAAGGGAACCTGCTATGCTTTGTGAGGTTCCCAGGTAAATTTTGCCCAGATAGGACACTTGTTTATATTATAGTTTTTTTTTTTTTTTTTTTTTT
>NW_020175024.1:162584-221384 GCF_003031525.2 Neophocaena asiaeorientalis asiaeorientalis
GGGAAGCCCTATATTATAGTTTTAACATTGGTATTAGAGAATAAGGAATAAAAGGAACATTTTCCTCAGTTTTTTGAATAAGTTGAAAAAGTTTGACTCAATACTGGTTACCCCATCTGTGCACCAGGGGACATTATAAAAGGGGTCAGATCATCTCCTTCCTTTGAAGCATACATACCCATGTGCTTCCACGGTTTGGCTGGACAGTGCAGACAGATTCTTTTGGGCCTGGCTGTTAATCCTTGGCACCCAAAAGTGCCATAATATTTGAAAGATGAAAATACTAACCCCTCGAGGGCAGAGCTGAAGAGCAGTCTGAGCAATGTTTGGACTTGGGGAGATTTTCATGAGAAGTGAAAGTAAGAGAAACAAAGTGACAAATCACTGACACCACAGGATGGTTCTAATACTTTGCTTGTGTGCCTGCCAAACACATGTATTAAACCCCAAGGGAATGAATGCTGAAAGCAGACGGGAAGACAGAGAAGGGATGAGAAGGCAGGTGCCCAGCACACAGACATCCAGTCAATATTGGCGGTGTTGAGTTAAAGTCGGGGCCTTGCCTTTGAGGTGCCTGACTATATAACCTGATCAGTGAACCAGCGCACAACTCGAAAACTAAAGTCTAAAGTAGTTCATAAGCAAGGACAAATCAACGTAGGGCAATGTTACCACAGCAAAACCCCAATTCCTCACAACCTTATTAATCACAATCCTGAATCACCTAGAGTTTGAAAGAAAGAACAACACATCAGAAACTGACTTTGGTGTTTATTCAGAATAACATGCCACCGATTTATCTAATTGCATCAAAAATGCTAGAGGGTGAAAACTACGTTCAGAGTGATCCCTTTTAAGCACTGAAATGACTGACTCATGAATAATGTATCTGCTCTTGAGATTTTTATTAAGAGAAGCAAATGAAAAAAATTGAAAGCGTTTAAACAAAACGAAAATTTTGTATCCAGGAAAATGAAATGATGTGGAATGACCAAATCTCAGTACACTTGGCTCACTGAGGCTGCTTTATCGCTGGGTACCCAGAGAAGACTTGGAGTCATTGCAATCATTTCAGCTTTGAAACCTTCTGGATTTTGCAAGGAGTTATGGGGATTACTAAGATCTGGCTTTTGGGACTGTCCCTCTAAAATCTGACCCTCCAATTGATACGGCCTCCACCAAGCCTTTCGGTGTCTTGGGGAATTTCCATGGGAACCGAGCAGTTAGTGGTGAATGAAGTCCTTTAGGAAATGTCCATTTAGGGGGATCTGACGTGTGATTTCTTCCCTCCAGTGCATCCTCTGGGGTCCTCTCATTGTGGCTTAGGGTTACGTCAGTCGTCTCCTTGGGCTTCTCTCCCCACTACCCGTCTCGGCCACAGAGCTGCCTTGGCAGACAGTCTGGTAACAGAGGTGTAGGGCTGCAGTGGAAGGAGCCTCTTCCAGAGTCTACATAAAACTCCAGGCGGTCCCCAGAGTCGCTGTCCTAGCTCCCGTCAGCGCCCTACATACACCTGTTGGAAATGAGTTGATGACAGTAGTCAGTCAACTCATCAACGGTCAGGAAGAGGCCAGTGGGAAGGGCTGAAAGCCTGGAATGGCATCTCCATTCCAAACCCAAACCGAAACCAGAAACCCAGAGAAACTCAAAGACGATTTCTAATTCCCCAACTCTTTCAACCTAAAAGCAAATCAAAGCAAATAAATAAAGGAAGAAAGGAAGAAGGAAGAAGCTGAAATAATTTATTGCCTAGGCTAAAATTACAAAGCTAGTATGGAAGAAACAAAATCTGAAAATGATAACTAGACAGCTCTTCCGGAGGAAGCAATGCCTTTCCACCAGGAAACTACCCGGAGGATGTCCTTAGCTAGTTTTTAAAACTTGTTATTAAATAACAGTGTGATTTGTTATTAAATATTACTATCATCAACAACATTTTTTAAATGGTGGTGGTAGTGGAAGAGCTATGTCTATCGAACAACCAAATTATGTGGCTTTCATTTTCTACCATGGCGGCAGCTAATGAAATATTACATTATGTTTGTATTACATTATAATATTTTATGCCATATTAAAATTATACAGCTGGCTACAGAATTTCTCCAAGGGGAAAACCATGGGGGGAGATTGACCACTGAAAGTACTTTCTTTTTCTAAAATAGAAAAAAATAGTGGAAAAAAATGAATTTAAGTTGAATACCTACTTTCAACAGAAGACATTGTTGATCTTTTCTGGGCAAGTGGAATACCCTCTCTGGCTAGTTCCATCTTTGACTCACTTACAATCCATCCTGTATCTTCCACGGTAACAGGTACCCTTGGTGTCCCTCCCTCGTGGCCTCAGCTCCCACATTTCTAGGCATTCCAACCATGATGCTCCCCGAGACTCTTTTCTTGGGGGTTTTCTCCGGCCGTGAGAGTCCACCTAATCCTTGATCGAGGCCGACCAGAAATGCCTGGGAGGTAACACTTTCTGGATCCACCCTCATCCAAGTGACTGAAGAAGGCTGATGGGAAAATAGCCCCACTGCCCGACTCCTTGGTTAGGACAGTGCTGGTGGGATTCTGCATAGTTAGTTTTCCCCAAAGGACTGCTTCCTCTTTCTGTGGTGGTAACCTGCGGCCACTTGCTGAATCAACTCTTGTGCCATATCCTTGTCTCGGGGCATGTTTTGGGGGAACCCAACCTAAGATATCCATGAAAAGCCCAATTTCCCCCATTCCATCACCCATCTCCCTGCAGCTCCCCCCTCCAACCATCTAGGGAGCCTAAGGTGGAAACAGAGCCCTTGACTGCCTTCTCTCTTCTGGCTTGTACAGCCCCACCTGTTACCTCACTCCCGCTCCCTCCCTCCCTCCTCCCTGACCCAACTCCTGACCTCCCACCTGTAAGCCGAAACTCCTCCTGGAAGGATAAGCATTGCTAATTCTCCTTCTGAACAAAGGATGCTGCACTGATAAAACAGCAGCTGGAAAAGACAGGATGGACGCAGGAAGTTGCCATGCACCTTTCTCAATTCACTAAGCCCAGCACTTCTGAGGAACATCCGGAAATCCAGACATTTCCTTGGATTGTTGCAGCTCTGATAAAAGTAAGCAGACCGAGTATCTGCTTCTACACCCACCGCCCACTCCGAGATAATAAACTGTTTAAAAATACTTTGCTTTAACCCTTCTGATACATTGCTTCTGTTACTGCTTTCCATTCATACCTCTAGCCCACCAGTTCCTGGAACTGTTGATGCCTAACGCTTAAACCAACTGCTATAATTCTGAATAAAACTGACAGCTCTTTCTGGGTTCTCTAATTGGGAAGATCTTGAAGGCAAAGAACTGGGTAAGAAGGTATATAATTCATTTCCAAGCAGGTACTTTTGGATGTAAATCAGGAAGAGCTATCTTCCTTCTGGTTTGTCCTACATATTGTTTGTATTCCAAGCGGATCATTCTTTAAACATTTTGTTCAATGGGGACCATAGCTTTGCTATGAGCTGCATTTACTCTTCCCCAGTCATTTGTGTCCCCAACACATGTAATTTTGGGCAGACCAATGACTTTGCAGAATTTTCCAAAGCAAGGTCCTGAGCTACCTGCATTAGCATTGTATGGGATCGTGGCTGAAAAACAAATTCATCAAACCACCATTGACTGACCTAGTGCAACTGTGGGGAGAGGTCCAGTGATTCTAGAGTATAGAAGTTTGAGAACAACAGGTTTGGGTGTTCAAAAGACAGGAGGTTTAGGTTATGGAGATTGAACCGAAGTTTTCCTTGTCTCTCCCAGGACTGAATTCGTGGTGTTGACCTCATCCTCTGGCTGTCACTAACTAAGCTAATAAGCGTTTACACTAGCCCTTCCTCTGTGGAGTGACAAAGACTCGTGCTAATCCCTTCTGCTGGAAAGTAAAAAAGAAAACAATGAAAAAGATTGTTTCCAAAGAGTAAAATGCACCCAGGTTTTCTAATGGGAAAAATATGACGTGGGTAAGTGTAACACTTTAGGCAGCAGGAACAAGGCTCCTATTTTCTCGATTTTGATAAACTGTTCCTTTGGGAGCAGATCTCTGAGGAAAGATGTTCTAGTTTCCTGACTTGGATGATGGAGAAAAATCAAGGAGAGTTGTTTGCATTTGTATTGGGAAAGAAATGTTCCCTTCAATTTTTTTTCCTAAAATCAGTGTTTTTGGTGATATCTGCAGTTCAAAATCTCATGTGGCCTTATGTAAATGCTCTTGGCTTTTCCATCTGTCAAGACGCGATTAAGTAAATTCAGTCTTTTTAGAAATAATCATTGTTTCCTGGCCCTGGATTTGGAAGGATTTCCAAAGTAGATGACAGAAGTTTGGAGCAGAATCCCACTTGGCATCATCGTGACGGGATTCATTATGGGCATCTAGAGTACAGCTCAGATCAAGGACGAAGGGATTTTACTTTAGAATCCAATGGTGAATGTGTTTGTGGATGTCAACAGACCATTGCGAGAAAACATACATGACTCTGCTGAGTAAACAAATACCTTCTTCCTGGAGCAGAGACCTGTTGTGGGCTTGGGAGATCTGAAAAAGAACAGAACAATAGTCATGTCTTTTAAAAACTCTCAGCTTTCAGAGTGGTGTTCAAAGTACACATCTTCTGAAGAAGAAGTTCATATCTGTTACTGATGGGAGATAGCAGCCTGTGGCATTTTCCCATAAAGAGTTTGTATCGTTCTTTGGGTATTTCAGGGTGTTCTTACATCCTTGTCAGGACATTCCAGATGATGTCCTTTGTGGTTCGGTGTTACTGACCAAAGTCTTCACGTCAGCACTGGTTCCATATGAGAGATGTTTGCTACAGGAGTTTATTAATAGAAATGTGGTTGATGAAAGTCGTACAAACTCTTGTACTCTGAATGGTTTTATTAACGCCACTGTCTTTCCAGTCTGGTAAGTTATACACTCCCTAGCCTCCGACTCTCAATCTTTTTATACCTAGCCAAGAATTTTCCAAGACAGAAGATCTGAAAATGCTTCTTTATCACTTGAAGACCTGGCAACATGAATGAATAATACTTTGCACAGCTTTTCTGTGTATGAGTCATTGAGCATAAACCAGTTTTTCAGTTTTAAATTATTTAACCCTTTTGTTACTCTCCTCCTAATTAGTGTCCATTGTGTTTCAAAACCCATTTTTATGTGTTTATTAATAACCAAAGTATTAAATGAAACCATAGAAACCCCTGGAGGAGAGGCAGTTCTATTTCTTTTTAAAAACAAGCAATTCGGGCTTCCCTGGTGGCGCAGTGGTTGAGAGTCCGCCTGCCGATGCAGGGGACACGGGTTCGTGCCCCGGTCCGGGAAGATCCCACATGCCGCGGAGCGGCTGGGCCCGTGAGCCACGGGTCCTGAGCCTGCGGGTCCTGAGCCTGTGCGTCCGGAGCCTGTGCTCTGTAACGGGAGAGGCCGCAACAGTGAAAGGCCCGCGTACTGCAAAAAAAACAAACAAAAAAACCCAAGCAATTCACTTAACTTCTTTTCTAGTCAAACGAAAAGATTTAACAGTTGGAAATTATCATTTAGTTACTTATTTTTTTCCAGCTTTTAGTCTCTTTGAACTTTCACCTCCACACATAGTCTCCCAACTCCTGGAAAAGAATTATTTCAGTCAACCAGTCAAAAGTTTACAGATCATATACGTATTTTAAATTTTCTGTCTTACTCAATATTTGGATTTCTGAAATGTTGCATTAAGATACCTTTTTTGGAAAGAAGTTCTCATTTCTCTATCATGGCTATTATCATTGAACTGATTTTTTTTGGCTTGGATTTTTAAAATGACTTTCAGTTTTTCTGCTTTAATTTTATCCTAAACCCAACCCTACGTACCTGCAGCACCAGCTTCACCTGGAGCTTGTTAGAAATGCGGCGTCTCAGGCCCCACCCCAGACCCTCTGTCTCAGAATCTGCCTTTTAACAAGATTTCTTAGGCGACTCTTGTGCACATTGAAGTTGAGAAGCTCGATTCTCACCTAACCCTTCCACCTTATGGTAGCATTTCCAAAGCAAAGGAACTCAGAGCTTGGTTTTATAAATTATGGTATCTAGGGAAGATACCATAATAACTGGAAGACAGTGAGTCCTCAAGGTAGAAGCAACGCAATGGTTGCATTTACTGTGGGGCATCCTGCTGGCAGCTCAGCCTGTGCTCGAGGTTTTAAGTGCTGTGGTGCTGATGTGGTGACCCCCTGGCACTGTCCTGGGAGTGGAGAAAAGGTTCGCGCATGGTGAGGAAGCTCACGGGCAGAGGAGAGACACACGGGTAGATGTATACAGAAGTAGGGCAGATGAGTGATTCATTCTGTGGGTGGAAGGTGGGGCAGAGGGCAGAACAGGGAGGCTTCTCAGAGAAGATGACTCGATTTTGAACATTTCACCCCATGGGCAAGTTAGAAGATGTTCCAGGCGGGCAGACATGAAAACAGTGAGATGTAGAAACCTTTCTAGGGAAATTCACATGGTTTGGTTTTGGTGAACGTGAGGTATGTGTAAGTAGGGGGTGAACAGTAGGCGGGAAGGAACCCATGGAACAATGGGAAATGAGGCCAAATAATAACAGATTTGGATGGCCCTGAGTGCTTGGGAGCTTGGCTTGTGTCCAAGGGGCCTGAAGAATTTTAGACAGAGGAAAAACACAACCAGCTTGGTGTCTTTAAGAGGTTGACCCTGATGTAGTGTAGAGGATGGACTAGAGGCAGATGGGGCAAGAGTAGAGCCAGGGAGACCACAGTACAGGTGGCTGCAGTGGCCCAGGGGAGAGGCCATGATGCCATGAGATGCCATGAGGTGGTAGCTGTGGGGATGGACGGCTCAGGATAGAGTCCAGAGTAAAAGGAGGAAAGCTTTTTCTCTCTGTCACCAGCCTCTCCGCCAAACCTTTTGAAGACAACGGTCCTTGGCTGAGTCTTATTTAGAGCAAACACCTCCAGGTCTTTGAACTGCTGTTCACATGCCATGGCTTTGCATCCCTCTCTACAAGTACTTCGGTTGATTTCTATCCCACGGGCATTGTAGTGCCAAGAGTTAAAGACAAGGTGAGGTTGAGTGCGGGAAGAGACCTAAAAGTTGCTGGGTCCCTAAACATGCCAGGTGCACCACAAACATTGGGTCCTTTAGTTCCCACAGTCCTGCAAACTAAGTATTATTACCTCTGTTTTAGAGGTGGAAAGAATAAGGCCCTGGAGACCAAGGATCTCCTTTGTGATTATCATTTACAATGAGTAGAATCTGAATTTGTCCTCTAAGGTCTGCGATTCACTTATTCAGCTACCTGCACCGCAAGGATGCCTAAAGGAGTTTAAACCACCACTTCCCTGTGGTTTGCTGAAGGTACAGGTGGCAACCAATTGCCTTCTCCAGCTACCTGCTTTGCCTATTGAATGAGGTCACTAGAACGAGTGGACAGGCAGAGAAGACCCCTGAGTGAGCACATAGATGACACAGATTCTCTATTTGTACAAAAGGACCTCACAAGCAGTTCTGCTTGAGTTGTTTGTACACAGTTCCCTCAAGCTGGGCCACATGTTTCTGCGGCCTGCCGACAATGAAAAATAACAAGTCAAGAATGAGTGGGAAGCAAGTGAGATCTAATAGCTGACAAGCTGACATCAAGGGAGGAGATGGGAAAATGTAAAGAGCCAGAGATATAAGAAGTCAAGAAGTGTCAGTAATAGTTTTGGCCACTAACATAGGGACAGACAGTCCCACGGACTTTACTAGTTCCTGAAGGCATGACTGTATTATAGCACAATGTATAGGCCCCAAGAGTCAATGTAAACTCGATCACCCACCCAAAGGAGAAATTATCAACATAACATCCCGGACCAGAGGGTCATTCCTGACTCTGCATGAGCTATTTCAGGAGTATGATGACGTGCATCTCTTTTCTGGTTAGAAGTTGTTAACATTTATAGAAGATTCTTATAGTCTGCTAAAGCAAAACCTCTCTCTGAGTGATGTGTGCCAGTTGGCCAATGTTCAGTGCTTTTTTTACATGATAATCGTCCAGATATCGGGAGACCAGTGTTACCAGTGCAGAATGGTAACAAGGAACTCCCAGACTCTGAGTCTCCCAAGAACTTTTTCCTTTCAAGCTTGCTCTAGAGATGGTCCTCTGTCCTGCCAAGGTGGTCCCATGACATTTCTGGTCAATCTCAGGAAATAAAATTTTCTATATTCATGTTAAGCTGTAAACACAGGCACAGTCTTATGATTTAAAGTATCCAATCAAATCTGTTACTTGATCCTTCAGTTTCTTTTCTTTTTTTTAACTTTTTATTTTATATTGGAATGTAGTTGATTAACAATGTTGTGACAGTTTCAGGTGTACAGCAAAGTGATTCAGTTACACGTATATATGTATCTGTTCCTTTTCAAATTCTCTTCCCATGTAGGTTGTTACATAATATTGAGCAGAGTTCCCTGTGCTCTACAGTAGGTCCTTGTTGGTTATCCATTTAAAATATAGCCGTATGTACATGTCAATCCCAAACTCCCTTACTGTCCTTCAGTTTCCATTGGAAGGAGATCTTCCTATCCACCCTCCTGCCTCCTGTTTTTGAGTGCCAGGCTTTTCCTCTCTCTACCGTTCATCTCCCGCACTCTGTACCTGCTGTTTCCAGACACGGAGCTCTAAACAGGGAGCGGAAGAAAAGTTAAGGGGAACAGGAGAGTTCTTACTTGACTGGTGCCACCCTCTACTGGTTCCTAAGTCTCAAAGTTTTGGGGTTTTTTTTTGTTTTAATTGAAGTATAGTTAATTTACAGTGTTGTGTTAATTACTGCTGTACAGCAAAGTGATTCCGTTGTACATATATATACACATTCCTTTTCATATTCTTTTCCATTATGGTTTATCACAGGATACTAGATATTCTGTGCTGTACAGGTGGACCTTGTGGTTTCCTAAGTCTCAGAGTTTAATGTGTGTATGAATCACATGGGGGAAGTCATTAAAATGAAGATTCTGGGTCAGTAGGCCCAGGGTGCATTTCTAATAGGGTCCCAGGTGACACAGATGGTGCTAAGCCATGGACCATACTTTGAGTAACAAGGGTTTAGAGATTCCCCATTTAATGCAGCTAATTAATGCAATTCCTTTAATTCAGGTAACCCTCTTCCAACTATAGCCCCTGATGGGACGCGTCATTGCCTTTTACCACTGGGGACCCTCGCCCTGACAGGCCACCCCCTTGGTCAGAATACCTTTCAGTATATCGTCAGGTTCAGTTTCCACAGGTAATTCGTCTGGTCTGTGGGTCTCGAATACCTTTGACCTTCATTTTGACCTAAACACAGTTACTTCCTAGGCATTTGCTGGGCAGCCACAGAGGACTGTAACTTTCCAAATGACAAATCAGGCACCACCCCTCTGTCCTCCAGATGTAGGGAATGCGTGTGGAGTTCTCCCCACAGAGCTGTCGAAAATGATACACTAGGCCTGGGATTGGAACGAGCGATTAAAACTGACAGTATAACTCTCTTTTGCTTCACAATTCCTCAATCCTTAGTCAATAATTTAGCTCGTTTAAATTCTCAGTCTGGGTGAAGGCCATGTATCCTGTAACCAGTTCTAGATATTTCTTTTGAAAACTTGCATCTTGGTGCCTGTGCTCACAGCTAAATTTGGCATCTCATGAACTACAGTACATCCCCATGTTTCCCTTCTCTGTGGCAAACATACTGTTTCCACGTAATGCGGTTTCTGAATATTTACAATTTTCTAGATGCTTTTCCATTTGTCAATATTCTACCTAAGTTAAGGTACCTAGAATCAGACATAGAGCTCCAAATAGAGTCTGGCCAGCCCAGAGTCCTTTAAAGTTGTGTGTTTCTACACCATACACGTGTGACTTCATTAATGCTCTTGGCAGTTGAATGTATGTGGAAGAGAAAAGAAAGAAGGGAAAAGGAAGGAATCAATGATAAGTGTATAATCGTTTTGTTCTTAGTTGAAGTTTAGTTGATTTACAATGTTGTGGAAGTTTCTGGTGTACAGCAAAGTGATTCAGTTTTATATATATACTTTCATATTCTTTTCCATTATGGTTTATTATGGGATATTAAATATGTTATAGTTCCCTGTGTTATACAGTAGGACCTTGTTGTTTACTTATTTTATATATAGTAGTATTTATCTGTTAATCCCAAACTCCTAATTTATCCCTCCTTACCACGTTTCCTCTTTGGTAACCATAAGTTTGTTTTCTATGTCTGTGGGTCTGTTTCTGTTTCATAAATAAGTTCATTTGTATCATATTTTAGATTCCACATGTAAGTGATATCATACGATATTTGTCTTTCTCTGTCTGGCTTACTTCACCTAGTATGATAATCTCTAGGTCCCTCCATGTTTCTGCAAATGACATTATTTCATTCCTTTTTACGGCTGAGTAGTATTCCATTGTGTGTGTGTATATGTATATGTATATATATATATACATATACACACACACACATATATACACACATACACACACCATATCTTCTTTATCCATTCATCTGTTGATGGACATTTAGTTTGCTTCCATATCCTGGCTATTATAAATAGTGCTGCTATGAACATTGGGGTGCATGTATCTTTTTGAATTAGAGTTTTCTCTGGATATATGCTCAGGAATGGGATTGCTCAATCATATGGTAGCTCTAGTTTTAGTTTTTTAAGGAACCTTCATACTGTTTTCCATAGTGGCTGCACCAAGTGTATAATCTTAGCTGTCTGGAGAATTGAGATACCATTAACGGAAAATAACAAAGTTAAAATAAGGAAATGGAGGGTTGTTGCATTTTAGACATACTGTGTTTGAGGTGCCAGCAGGGCACCTATGTGGAAATGCTCAGCAGGTGGTAAGAAACTGGAGACAGGAACATACCAGAAGTTAAACTTAGGGATAGGGATTTGGGGATCATGCTTATGAAGATAATACCTGCAGTCTAGGGAATGCATGCAGGTTGAACTTGGGGGAGAAGGTTCAGGCCTAAGGATGATGAAAGCTCATGCGGATTCCAAGAGAAGGTAACATATTCTCCAGTACTGGACTGTTACCTATGTGACCCCCAAATGTTTCTTTCCCAGGCCTGCCATATTGTCTGAAAGTTACATCAGCTTCATTTCTTAGAATTCTCCCAAAGACAAGTGTGCATGTTGCCACCTGGGAGGGGTCACATGTTAGCTGGCTGATATATCATAAGGAACACATTTACCCGGTTAGTAACCATGGCCACCACTGCCTCCCAGGCCAGAGTCTGGTGAGAATGGAACATGGGATTTTTTTCTTTTTAATTCAAGTAGACTTGATTTATAATGTTGTGCTAATGTCTGCTGTACAACTAAGTGACTCAGTTATACATATACATACATTCTTTTTAAATATTCTTTTCCGTTATGATTTATCACAGGATACTGACTATAGTTCCTCGTGCTATAGAGTAGGACCTTGTTATTTATCCATTCTAAATGTAATAGTTTGCATTTACTAACCCCAAACTCCCACTCAATCTCTCTCCCTGCCCTCGCTCCCCATTGGCAACCACAAGTCTGTTCTCTATGTCCATGATTCTGTTTGTTTCGTAGATAGGTTCATTTGTGCCATATTTTAGATTCCACATACAAGTGGTATCATATGGTATCTGTCTTTCTCTTTCTGACTTACTTCACTCAGTATGATAATCTCTAGTTGCATCCATGTTGCTGCAAATGACATTATTTTGTTCTTTTTTATGGCTGAGTGGAACATGGGATTTTTGATGTGTATGAGGAATTAGAGGCGAGATCTAGATCACTTGGGAAAAAAATAGGCTTGGGCAGTCAGGGTTGGGTGGACTAGGTGTAGAAGGAAATTTACAAACATGACAGGGAGACTCCAGAATTTATTGCTTTATGAAAATAGCTTATATTCAAAATGAGTTTATTATTTTGCTGAATAATCCTCACCTGATCAATGATTTTATAAAATGTATGTATTTCAGTTAAAAAATCACTTTACATTTACTTTTCCCCCCTCTTAAAATAGGATTACATTATATTATTCTTTGTTATATTATATATTTGTTATCTATAATCAAAGGAGTGAAAATGGCCATTTTACAGTAAAGCATGAAGAAATAATACGATAGAAACTGGTTTTAAAGGATATCCACAAATCTTTGTGTATTTGTCTATTTCAAAAAAAAAAAAAAACAAAAAAACCAGGGGCTTCCCTGGTGGCGCAGTGGTTGAGAATCTGCCTGCCAATGCAGGGGTCATGGGTTCGAGCCCTGGTCTGGGAAGATCCCACATGCTGCAGAGAAACTGGGCCTGTGAGCCACAACTACTGAGCCTGTGTGTCTGGAGCCTGTGCTCCGCAACAAGAGAGGCCACGGCAGTGAGAGGCCCGCGCACCGCGATGAAGAGTCACCCCTGCTTGCCACAACTAGAGAAAGCCCTCGCACAGAAATGAAGACCCAACACAGCCCAAAATAAATAAATAAATTTATTTAAGAAAACAAAAGAAAACCAAATAATGTATTTATTTACTTGAATCTGACATCAAACATTAAACTTCAAAATATAAATACCAATATAAATTTTGATTAGTTTTAATTTCTACAAATAAAATACATGAAATAATTTAAAATTTAGTAATTGCATGAGACAGTTTAATAATTTCATACCTAAAGTGTATATTTTTAAGTATATATATATATACTACATATAAATGGTATAAAGTATATATATTTGGTTTAAACTCTCATAAGCTGTCACCTTGACTATATAAACAGACTAGTGATATATAAATTATATAAACATACATGGTCTTTATTAGGTACAGTAGCATGTTCTGAATATTTTTCATTCAGACCTATTATATCTTTTAAGAAGAACCCATTCAGTAGCATAATTTCTGGTGGAAACATACTTAGCACTACACAAGCTCCATAAATTGTAATGTTTGGTAGTTTTTTGTTTTTTTGTTTTTGCGGTATGTGGGCCTCTCATTGTTGTGGCCTCTCCCATTGGCGGAGCACAGGCTCCAGACGCGCAGGCTTGGCGGCCATGGCTCATGGGCCCAGCAGCTCCGCGGCATGTGGGATCTTTCCGGACCAGGGCACGAACCCGTGTCCCCTGCATCGGCAGGCGGACTCTCAACCACTGTGCCACCAGGGAAGCCCTGTTTGGTAGTTTTTGACGTTGACCTAAAGTGTGAAGATGATGAAAATCAAAATTCTAAGGATTCTCAGGAAAATGTGGGGCTGTACCAGAGATCACGGGAAGATACCACAAACTTGGCTTTAAATAACCAGATTTATAATTTCCCAAAGTTAGTTATTCCCAAATACCAGAGTCAGGGTTGAAAACCCACATGTGGTAAAGGCTGAGCAGTCCAACATTTAGTCAGCTGGAGCTCTTAGCCAGCCTGGAAAATTATAATGTAATAATTAATATTCACAGTGATGGCTGTCAGGATAAAAGTCTTAGCTACCATTTCTTTTATACCCACTGTGTTCCAGGAGCCTTAATATCATTTCTAATGTAATATACTATCTTATTTAAGTAACAGAAGGATTCTATGAAATAGGTCATATTATCCCCATGTTACAGATGAAACAAATGGTGTTCAGAGAGTTAAAAGTAATTTTGCAGGGTCCCATGGTGAGAAATAGGTATCTTTGTGTTGTCCTACATCCTAGGAGCATTTACATTCCAAACTTTGTTAAGTGCTCACTTTTGGAAAGCTGGTAATCCTTAGCTGATATGTCTTTGATAAAAGAGAGTACTTCATAAGCTTCAGTTGCAAAATAAATGAGTCATGGGTATGAAATGTACAGTGTGGGGAATATAGTGAATACTATGTACTATCTTTGTAGGGTGACATGTGACTAGACTTATCATGGTCATCAATTTGAAATGTGCAGAAATATCAAATCACTATGTTGTGTAACAGGAACTAACATACTGTCGTAGGCCAATTACATGTCAAATGCAAACACACTCACAGAAAAAGAGATCAGATTTGTGGTTATCAGAGGCCAGTGGTGTGGGGAGGGGGAATTGGATGAAGGTGGTCAAAAGGTACAAACTTCCGGGTTTCTCTGGTGGCACAGGGGTTAAGAATCCGCCTGCCAATGCAGGGGACACAGGTTCGATCCCTGGTCCGGGAAGATCCCACATGCCATGGAGCAACTAAGCCTGTGCGCCACAACTACTGAGCCTGTGAGCCACCACTACTAAGCCCGCGAGCCACAACTACTGAAGCCCGCACACCTAGAGCCCATGCTCAGTAACAAGAGAAGCCACTGCAATGAGAAGCCTGCGCACTGCAACGAAGAGTAGCCCCCGCTCACTGCAACTGGAAAAAGCCCATACGCAGCAATGAAGACCCAATGCAGCCCCCCCCCCAAAAAAAAGGTACAAACTTCCAGTTATAAGATAAATAAGGACTAGGATGTAATGTACAACATGATAAATAAAATAAACTCTGCTGTATGTTGTATATGAAAGCTGTTGAGAGTAAATCTTAAGAGTTCTCACCACGAGGGAAAAAGTTTTTCTATTTCTTTAGTTTTGTATCTGCATGAGATGATGGAAATTCACTAAACTTACTGTGATAACCATTTCATGATGTACGTAAGTCAAAATCATGATGCTGTACACCTTAAACTTACACAGGGCTGTATGTCAATTATATCTCAATGAAACTGGAGAAAAAAAAGAGTACTTCATGTTCAATCCTGTTAGATAAGAATATTTATTTGTACTTATGTATGCTGCTTGCTTCTTCTGTGCATGTGTAATGCCACCATGGTCCCTAAAGCACAAGCTGCAAATGATTTTTCCAGTGTTAATGGTGGGGTTGGGTGGAGTTATTCATCCAGTGTCTGCCCATCTCCCCATCAGAGTCCTCTAGTGACCAACCGTCTTCTGGATGTGGAAGTCTAGGGCAGATACTGTGGCTGATGACCACGGCTCACAGCCAAGTTAAATACAGACTTCACTGATTCCATGCTGGTCCCCCACCCCCTCTCAGTCTCTCTGTCTCTATCTCTGTCTCTCTGTCTCACACACACACATACACACAAACACACTAATGAGAAAATTTAGTCTTTACGTTTAATATAGATTTGGGATATGTTTGGGAAGTAGTATCAAGAGAATCAGACATTTGTATGGGGTGGGATAAATCAGGAGGTTGGGATTAAGATACACACACTACTGTGTATAAAATAAAGAACCAACAAGGACCTACTGTATAGCACAGGGAATTCTGCTCAGTACTCTGTAATAACCTATATGAGAAAAGAACCTATATGATAAAAGGATGGATATATGTATATGTATAACTGATTCATGTTGCTGTACACCTGAAACTAACACAACATTGTAAATCAACTATACTCCAATATAAAATGAAAACTAAATTTAATAAAACAAAGCAAAACAAAAAAATTATAAAATGTGGGCAAAGATCTCTGTTTAAAAAAAAAAAGAATCAAACATTTGCCATTTGCTTCTACTGATTTCATTTCTTAAATATCTCCTGAATCCTCTATTTCTCTGTTTCCACAGTTCCCACCTAGTCCAATTCACCATCCCCTCCTTCCCAGATTTCAACAGCATCCTGACTGCTCTCCTTGTTTCTACCCTGGGCCCCCGCCAATCCATTCTCTGCAGCACAACCGCTGTGCTCCTAAAATGCAGATCTTATCTCGTTTGTCTGCCTGAAATCTTGCACTGGCTGCTCACTGGGGGCTGTCAGATTTGACCCCTGCCTCTCTCCACAGTTCAGCTCATCCGAAGCTTTCTTTATTCAAGGTGCTCTGGCTTTCTTGTGACCTCTCTTACTCCCCAGCCTCAGGACCTGGGAGCTTGCTATTCCTTCATTTGGAACCCTCCTTTTCTCCCTTTTTACTTGGTAATCATCCTTCAGGGCTCAGTCTAAATGTCAGTTTCTTAGAGCTACTTTCCATGATACCAGAGGAAGCTCGACCCTCAGGTTATACACTCTCATAGTACTCTGTCGTTTCCCCAGCATTACCCATAACTTCACCACGTAATTAAAGAACAATATGTTATTGCTTATTAAAGTCTGTCTCCTGCACTTGGCTGTTAACTTCATGAGAGAAAGGTCTGGGTCTTTCTTATTCACCACTGATTCCCACCTCCTAGTACGGTGCCTGACCTTTGTAAGCACACAATAATGTTTTCTTAGACATTTTTGCCTATACTACAGATACTAAACTTTTTCTCCTTTAATCAAACAAGATGACTGTTGTTGGCCAGTGTCTTAGAAATGGCTGCAAACTATTGAGACTGAGTATTTTAATACCAAGAATTTGCACAGATGAACTCAGGAATTCATCACGAAGGCTGATACACCATTGTCAACTGGACCGCCTTGAGTTTGTGTTTGATCATGTTAATGATGTCACTTATTGACAGTAAATAATGGAGCTGAGAGGACTTCGTAATGGAAGGTGCTGAATAACAGCCGGGAAAAAAGGCAGCAAAAAGCCGTGAATGTAAGATGGAGATGGTATAAAACGCTGAGAGATATTATCAGGCCGGGAATAAAAACAAAGAAGTTACGTGGATAAAGATGTAAGGAAGAAAGACGTTTTCTGAAAATAAGTCTGTTGAAGAGATTGCAGGGTTAGAGATTGTTAGCAGGTTTAGATTGGAAGAGGTAACTGAGAAAATTTAGCAATAATTTTTCTTTTTTCCTTTCTTTCTTTCTTTCCTTCCTTCCTTCTTTCTTTCTTTCTTTCTTTCCTTCCTTCTTTCTTCTTTCTTTCTCTTTCTCTTTCTTTCTTTCTTTTTCTCTCTTTCTCTTTCCCACTGTCTCTTTTCTCTCTTTTCTTCCTCCCCTCCCTCCCTCCCTCCCTTCTTTCCTTCCTTCCTCCCTTCCTTCCTTCCTTCCTCCTTTCCTTTAGCAATTAATATACTGCTCATGAGAGTGGAGTCATTTTACAAGCACTGCCATAAAGGTCAAGGCACAGGCAATGTTTATAGAGGAACAGGAGTTTCGATTAGGCAATTTGCTAGTAACACCTTCAGTAAATAAATGTGAGGATAATACGGAGTGTTTATCACAACAGTGAGTTTTTAATCAGATCCATTCACCAAGAAAGCTGTAAAATAATTTGCAAAGTGCTTTGAGATAATAAATGACTATATAAACAGTCTTATCCTAGCAACTGAAATTATAAAACTATTTGGTTTAGAAAATTCAAACTGGTATTTTATTTCCCTTGAGTGGTGACAATAGATTGACTTATGAAACGGAATATTTCTTCCCTTGAATTAAATTATTCTATAAGCACACTGATTAGCTGTTAGTAGGGGATAGATACTGCTAGCAATAATTTCATTTCTGTTTTTGAATTTTATTTAAAGATTTTCAAGATGCAAAAAATAGCATTTTGTGAATCACACGTGATGCTCATGACCTGGGTGAGTTTCAGGCCTGTGCTTTGCTTTTGGAATCATTCCTGTGCCGAAGCACATGCAGAAAATCAATATTCCTGAAGACAGTGACTGTGCTTTTTTTTTTTTAAGGGTATTAAAAAGGAAGAGCTACTGGATTGGTAAAGATGAGAGAGAGAGAGAAGACAAAAGCCTTAGAAACATCTAAAACTTGATATTCTCAATGTATGGTATATTACTAGAGATAAGCAGAGATTTCTAACAGGCTGGGTTTGATTTTAATTTCTTTCTAGAATCAGAGGAAGATCAAGAGCTTCTTCACCAAGACTCACAGTTCAGTTCCCTTCTGTGTAATCTATTAACTAGGGACACCTGAACTGGAGGTCCCCTAGGTTCAGAGAAATCATAAACCCAGATGACTTTGGGTTTGCATTCATACAATTCTGGCTATGAGTTTCTATGCTTAAAGCCCATGGATGATCCATCTCAGGTCCATGGTGAGTTTATCTGTTGATTTATAGGAGACTATGTGGGAAAGGTGAAGAGGGAAGACAGCATCACACTTTTGATGTCTAATCTCGGGGATCTACTACTGGAGTTCACAGAATCAGAAATCCATGTATGCGCAAGCTGCATGAGGTCTTAAACTGGTGTTAAGAGGACCCCGCATTAGGAAAGAAATATAACCCATGACCTCAAGTGCTACCAAATCAGGTGCAGCTGCTTGCCGCTCAAAAATCAATACCCGAGAGAGAGAAATGTCGGTAGAAAGGGAAGTTGGTTTTAATCAGAATGTCGGCCATCTGGGGAGATGGTGGACTCAATGTCCCCCAAAAACCACCTCCAAAGATTCTGCTCGGCTAAGTTTTTAAAGGGAAAAAGAGAAGTAATCTCAGTGAATCATTGAGATAGGGGGTCATCACCAACCCTCACTGGGTGCAGGCTCGTCCACTTCTTGTGATTTTTCTTTAGATGCTATCTTGTTTACCCAGTTTGTTCTCGAGATTACTGAAGGGGAAGCTAAGGAAGAGATCTGGTCATCTGTTAATTACTTATTCTTCATTTCCACTTCTTGAAATTTCTACGTCCACTCTTCTACTTCCGTTGGTTCTACGGAAAGAACCAACATGTTAAGCAAGGTATTGTGTGATCAAAAGACTGGAAAGGTGTGCTAGGGCCAGAGAGGAGTACAGCATGGTGGTGTCTGGTTTAAGGTTAGTGACACAACAAAGGGGTGCCTCCTGCAGAGAGCTGCTTACAAATGGAAATGAAGTATCCATAGGCGTTTAATCCCATCTATTGTGCTTTAGTCGGGAATGTGTCATAACGTTCTAGTTTCCCCGATATAATTTTAAGGGAGTTAAACTGGAACAACTAGAAATTACATCATTAATTATATTCAGTGTCAACTGAAATTACCACTTGATGCGATCTTGCTAACAAAGCATGTGGACGGGATAAGCTACTCCCAGCTTCATCAACTAGTAGCCTTAATAGCCTACTCCCTCGCTAGGGGTTCGCTAATCAGGAAACACTACACACACACACACACACACACACACACACACACATTTTATTTTTTCCTTCTACCTTAATAGTCTACTCCCTCGCTAGGGGTTCACTAATCAGGAAACACTACACACACACACACACATTTTATTTTTTCCTTCTATAAAATCTCAATTTAGGGCTTCCCTGGTGGCACAGTGGTTGAGAGTCCGCCTGCAAAAAAAAAAAAAAAAGTCTCAATTTAAAAGTGGTTTAAAAACTGGGCCCTTGTTCTTGCTCTGTGCTGGATGCCTAGAGATTCTAAAATCTGAAATGTTTTAGAATATATTGTTTCCAGTCTCCGTCTCACAAGGTCTGAGTCAGTTGGGCTAGAACAGGGCCTGAACATTCCCATATTTTAAAGGTGATTGTAATGAGAGCATCAGGTTGGAGACCACAGATAAGTGCTATTTCATTCCATCCTTCTGATCTCCTTAGTAAGTAGACTTTGCCATTACAATTTTGCATATCAAAAAATTGACATTCAGTTTAAGGCTAACAGTTGAACCCACGTGTCTAGGATTTTTAAGTCTTTGCTTTTCTCATCAGTTCACATTTCCTAAGACTTCTAATGAGATCAAAGAACTTTCATAGAAAGTTGCTGATAACTATTGCAAGAGAAAGGGAAAAGAAAATTCAATTCTAGTGGTTAGGCTAAAAATAGAAGATTTATTTAAGGCTTAGCAAATTCTCTGAAGTGCTACACGTTTGCCCTGATGGAAAGCTTAATGTATCATACTTGGTTATATAATGTCACATTGAAAAAGCTGGCACTGAAGTATCAAAGCTTCTCTTGTCCTCCCCACCTGCCCAGTATGTGAACTTTGTAAACAGGGCACAAAAAGATGACATTTCTCCACGTGCATTTTAACTTCATAGAAAACAAAATTTCAAATCAGTTTTCTCTGACATTCAATCTCTTCCATAAAAAAATGGATGGTATAAGCTGTTATATATCTACCATTACCGTGGCTGGGTATTTCCCTTGAATCTCTGTGCTGCTCATTTATGTTAGGGGATAAGAGGAGGATGTTGAACAGACAAAATATTATCAAGGGCGTCTTAGCTCTTCTGCATCCTCAAAACACAAATAATAACCCGAATGTAAAAGTCTAGACCTGAGCCTTCGGTAGGTCAGTTTCAGCCAGGATCAAGCACGTTCTGTCTTTCTTTCCTCCCATTCTCATCTGCTCTCTGGCGGAGCCTCTGGTAGCAGATGTAGTAAGAATGTGTAGAGCTGCCAAGATGCTTAATCAAGTCCTTGTGATTGCTGTGGCTGTCACCTCAAATTTCAGATTGAAAAGCATAACTTTATGAACTCATCCACAAAGGATCAGGTTCTTGAGGGGAAGAATAACTCGTATTGACAAAACGCATAGGCAATTAATTTATAAATCATAATGCCAGTCTGTTTGATTACTGTGGCCTGGGAAGAGTTTGCTCATTGGATCTTGTTCTTTTTGGCTGTTTATTCTTTCAATAACGAACTAATTGAATGACTCTTTCTTACAATATACTCTTCCCATGGTGCTGGTTTTCACAGGGTAACAGGTTTTAAACCAGACATGTTTTGCGGGTGCTTATTGGTTACAAAGAGCAGAAACCCACTCAGCCTTGTTGGACTTAGAAGGGGATTATTGGAAAACTAATGGATGCATTCAGAAATAAAGTGCAGGGAGTGAGGAGCGTGGAAAGTGATTAGGCATCTCTCACCTAATCAGACTTAGAAGCTTTTGCACAGCAAAGGAAACCAGAGAGTCCTTTCAGGGACTCTAGCTCCTCTGCTCCAGGGAGCAAGCTTCGTAGAGCCTCTGCCACGTGTTTGGAGGACAGACAAGACAGCACCGGAAGAGAAAGAGGCTGAAACCCACATAAGGGAAGGCACTGAGACTTTCTAGAAAGGATCCTAGTCACTAGGTATAGTGGGTTGAATAGTGGCTCCAAAAAGCCACGTCCACATCCTAAACTCTGGTACCTGTGAATATCATCTTTGCAGATGTGAGTAAGGTAGGGATCTCAAGACGAGACCGCCTTGGATTAGGGTGGGTCCTAGGTCCACCCTAGGGGTCCTTTTTTTTTTTTTTTTGCGGTACGCGGGCCTCTCCCTGCTGTGGCCTCTCCCGTTGCGGAGCACAGGCTCCGGACGCGCAGGCTCAGCCGCCGTGGCCCACGGGCCCAGCCGCTCCACGGCAAGTGGGATCTTCCCGGACCGGGGCACGACCCCGCGTCCCCTGCATCGGCAGGCGGACTCTCAACCACTGCGCTACCAGGGAAGCCCCTAAGGGTCCTTTAAGAGATGGAAAAGGAGGAGACAGAGAGACACAGGGAAGAAGCCCGTGTGAAGATGGAGGCGGAGACTGCTGTTTTGCTTCCACAAGTCAAGGAGCACGAGAAGCTGGGAGAGGCAAGGCAGGGTCTTCCTGGAGCAGCTTCAGAGAGAGCACAGCCCTTGATTCTGGACTTTCGGCCTCCAGAACAGTGAGAGGATAAATTTCTGCTGTTTTAAGCCAAGAAGTTTGTGGTAATTTGTTATGGAAGCCCTGAGAAACTAATACGTTGCGTTTATGGTAGGCACGACTCTTCTGGGAAGAGGTAAGAATCAGGCACGTAGAGAACCCTCCTGCACTGTTGGTGGGAATGTAAGTTCGTGCAGCCACTATGGAGAACAGTATGGAGGTTCCTTTAAAAAACTAAAAATAGAGCTACCATACAATCCGGCAATCCCACTGCTGGCCATATACCCTGAGAAAACCATAATTCAAAAAGAGTCATGTACCACGGTGTTCATTGCAGCTCTATTTACAATAGCCAGGACATGGAAGCAACCTAAGTGTCTATCGACAGATGAATGGATAAAGAAGACGTGGCACATATATACAATGGGATATTACTCAGCCATTGGAAAGAATGAAATAATGCCATTTGCAGCAATATAGATGGACCGAGAGATTATCATACTGAGTGAAGTAAGAAAGAGAAAGACAAATATCGTATAATATTGCTTACATGTGGAATCTAAAAAAAGGGTACAAATGAACTTATCCACAAAATGGAAATAGAGTTACAGATGTAGAAAACAAACTTATGATTCCCAGGGACAAGTGGGGGAGGGATAAATCGGGAGAGTGGGATTGACATATACACATTACTGTGTATAAAGTAGATAACTAATAAGAACCTACTGTATAGCACAGGGAACTCTACTCAATACTCTGTAGTGACCTATATGGGAAAAGAATCTGAAAAAGAGTGGATATATGGATATGTATGACTGAATCACTTTGCTGTACAGCAGAAACTAACACAACATTGCAAATCAACTCTACTCCAGTAAAAAAAAAGAAAGAAAAAAGGAATCAGGCACCTAGAGCCTGCTGCCTTCTTTAATAGCAATTCCCAGACTAGGAACAAAAGGGTGTGAGGCACTGACAGTGGGGATCAGGGGGGCCCAGTCTCAGTGTGGATATAGACTCTGAGCCAGACTGGATGGAGGGAGGTCTTTGCTCTGTGTTAAGATGGACATGCTGAATTGTGAGACTGTGAAAAAAATGACCCAGGTTCACCCCTTGCTGACTCCCTGCATGTACTTGTATAAGTTCCTCACCCTCTAAGCACCTCAGCAACGGCAACCATGTATAGAAAGTTTGCACAGGGTAACCTGTAAAGGTCCTCATCGTTGTGGTCTTCTGGTCCCTAGGCCTGTGTGATTATGATAAGGGGAGAGCCAGGTCTGAGCCTGCAAGACTTTGTCTTGTGGACTGGCCCCCTCAGTTGGATATACCAGTTGGATGGAGGTATTTCCTCTCACCACCACCCTCCTGGGAGAGATCCTCAGATTTGATCCTCCCCATATCTCAACTGCTACCTGGGACCAATAGTTGCCTTGGGAGGATTTGGCCCTTGAGTACTGACATATAGTCAATGTCCCTGCCTATCTCAGGCTTTGGGGGACAATTTGAGCAGTCCAGCCATAGAACCCCATAGGGACTTTGCTGGATGTCCCATGAGGTGTATCCTCTTCCAGGCTCAGACCAATGCTGGAATGCTCCAGGTGACTTTGGAGGCTTATGGGAATGAACTACAAGTGTTCCCCCAGGATCCCTTTCTGAGGGTATGGTTTAGAGCTGTACTCTACAATATGGTAGCCACCAGCTGCATGTGTCTTTATAAACTTAATTTAAATAACAGTTAAAAATTGAGTCTCTGAGGGACTTCCCTGGTGGTCCAGTGGTTAAGATTCCACGCTTCCAATGCAGGGGGCAGAGGTTCAATCCCTGGTTGGGGAACTAAAATCCCACCTGCTGCGTGGCCAAAAAAAAATCCCAAAACAATGACAACAACAACAAAAAACAAACCAATTGCATAACACAACATTGTAACTCAGCTAGACTCTAATAAAAAAGATTTTTTTTAATTAAAAAGAAAATTGAGTGTCTGAGTTGCACTAGCCACAAGTCAGTCGCCCAGCAGTCACATGGGGCTGGTGGCTGCCATGTTGGACATTGCAGAGAGGGAATATTTCCATCACTGCAGAAGGTTCTATTAGCTAGCACTGCTCCAGATCAGCGTTTCAAGTCATCTGAGGATTTTGCTAAAATACAGATTCTGATTCAGTTGGTCTGGGTTGGGGCCTGAGATGCTGTAATTCTAGCAAATGTCCAGATAATAATGCTGCTGGTTCATGGACCACACTGAGAGGATTCACATCACTGTGAATGAATTAATTATGGCCACTTTGCTGGCTGTATGCTGGGGCTGAGGAGTGGGGAGGGGAGAACATTTCATCTGCAAGGAGTAGAAAAGGGGCTGGGCTGGCCTGGTTGGAACAGAGTCTTCAGAAGAGAAGAGAAAAAAAAAGGAAGTCACTGGCTGAGTTACTCAGGCCCTAAATGTCAGCCCCAGAGACACAGTCTTTTCCTTTGTAGAGCAGGCCTTCCAACTAAGGTGAGAGCTACATTAGTCCGGCGTTGGCAAACTTTCTCTGTAGAGGGCAGACAGTAAATATTTTAGGCTTTTGGGGGCCGTCGCATCTCCATCTCAGTTACTCAAGTTTGCTGATGTAACATGAACACAGCTATTGACAACTTGACAACATGTCAAGAAATGAGTGTGGCTGTGTTCCAACAAAACTTTGTCCACAGAAAGTGGTGGCACATGAGGCGTGGCCCATGGGGCATGGTTTCCTGACCCTTGCACTAGTGGGTCACAGTGGGTAAGAGAGTGTCAAGTGAAGTCACAACTTATCAATGAGCCTTTCTGTATACCTTAGGGTCTGCTTCAGGTACCCCTGTTATTAGTCATTACTAATAAGAGCATAATTGCTTTGATTTCAGTTTCAAAGCAACAATTCCCTAACACATACAATACAAAATCACATGTCATGGATATTGAAGTCAAACCAGGATATGCAGAAATTGCAAGTTGCCTAGAAACACCAAGTGCAACACCTAGATAATCAATTCAAAAGCTAAAATCTGTGTATGAGTTGGCACCTTCTATTATCATGTGACAGCAGAGACTAATGATCTGAATGTCAGGTTGTAGAATTGTCTTATTTACCATGAGGGTAAACAAAGACCTAGGGAGAGTCACTGGTTCAATGTCCAATTTAGGAGGAAACCAGAGCTCCTATTTCCTAAGCAGCACATAACCCTCCCCTGACATTACATCCCCACCAGAGGGGACAGAGCATTATTCAAATACTGTAAGTACAGGTACCCCTTGTCCAGGAAATGCCCACTGAGCCCAGGGAAATGCTATTATAGACATTCATCGAACATTTCATAAACCATCTCCTCATTTTCCCAGACGTTTGGGAGAAGGATCTGGATGATAAATCTCTCTCTAAAGAGCTATCCAAGATATTTAAATGAAGTCTTTGGTCATTCTGCAAGAATATCTCTGTGAGGAGCACAAAAACTAAATTTATTTCATTTATATTTTTTCTTTTTTAAGAATAACTCTTTCCATACAACAGTTTTATTGGAGGAATCACTGAGATATTAAGAGATCTTAGGTCCGAGGAAGGTCTGTTGAGGCATTTGATGATTTAACTTTCTGAGACCTGAATTCCAGATCGCCCTTACCCCACCTCCCCGCCACCGCCAGGTCCTTCAACTCTCCCCGATCCTCTGAGATTTAATTGTAAACACATTATCCTCTCAAAGACATGGCTTTCTTCATGCAGTGCAGTTGGCAGTCATTCAGCCAAGTTCTAGATCACCCTGAGCTTCAGAGCAGGGCATTTTAAGAGGATCATGAAGGCTCTGGGGTTTGAATTAAAGAGCCATGATCCTGTGACACCTCTGTGAGCCACCCAGGACAAATCAATCCTATTTGATAGATGAGGAACCCAAGGCTCAGAGAACTGCATCCATATGCTCAAGGTCATCTGGAGGGTGGAAGACTGGTCTCCACCCACATCTTCTGTCTCCAAGTCCCTGCCACTTTCCAGGTGTCTGGTGAGACCTTGGATGGGGTCAGGGCCCAACCATGATGGATAGAGAGTGTCCCAATCACCTCATGTGATGAAGAACTCAGGGTCAAAATTACTTTGATTTGAAAGAAATAAAGTAACATTTATTGAATCTTAGTATGTAAACTGACATTTGCCTTTGGTATAAATAAACAGGTATTTATTGTGGGAAAATATTTGTTTATGGTCACTGGAAACATCTTTATCTCAATGAATGGTACAACCTAGAGGATCAGTTGGCCAGACCAGAGTCTGGAGGGTTTCTTGACTCTTTATTTGCCCTAATTCATCACAACAGTTAATTTTAAGGCAGTGCTTCATTGTTAGATTTTTTTTTAATCACAAAATTAATAAATCCTCATTAAGATAAGTAAAACACTACAAATACATAGGAAGGGAAAAATTAAATCTCTCGTCTTTTGGCTCAGTATCTCCCCCAGACCCTGAGATAATTAATTTTACATTTTGGTATGTATCCTTCAAAACATATTTATGCCTATAGATAGGGCCTTTCTTCCTTCCTTTCTTGAAAAAACATATTATACTGTACATATAGTAAAAAATCTGTAACTTTCTTTTTTTTCTCATAAAAAGTTGCATCCTATTGTTGTTTTAATTTCCCAAACTAGAATGATACTGAGCAATTTTTCATAGGTTTAGCCACTGTTTGTATTGCATATCTTCTCATTTTTGTATTTTACTTTTCAATATGTTGTAGCTTTTAATGTATCAGGGGTATTGATCATATGGGTGGCAAATAACTTTTCCCAATCTAGCATTTAAAAATTTTTGTTTATATTATCTTTGCTATATAATTTTTCATTTTGATGTGCACTAGTCAACTTCTTTGGTGATGTCTTGTTTTTTGTGTTACTTTTGTGTCACCCACATTATCTCCTCTACTTTCTTTTTATATTTTTATATTAAAATATTAGATCTGGGTGTCCCTGGTGGCACAGTGGTTGAGAGTCCGCCTGCCGATGCAGGGGACACGGGTTCGTGCCCTGGTCCGGGAAGATCCCACATGCCGCGGAGCGGCTGGGCCCGTGAGCCATGGCCGCTGAGCCTGCGCATCCGGAGCCTGTGCTCCGCAACGGGAGAGGCCACAACAGTGAGAGGCCCGCGTACCGCAAACAAACAAAAAATAAAATAAAATATTAGATCTTTAATCTATCTGCTATTTTTGTTTACATATGGTGTGAGGAAGGGGTCTACTTTGATTTCTTCCAGATGGATAGGCATGTAAACACATATCCTTTCCCAGTGAATTAGAATAGTGGATATATCATATATTAAATTCCCATATATCACAGGATGTAATTTGAACCCTTCACATGCCACTCATCAATTTATTGGTTCATTTGGTAGCTGCCTCCTCTTAAAAGTCTCTAGAGTAGAAGCTTCTGTCGGCTCCCAACTCCTATTTCATGGATGACCTTGTTAGGTAACACATTTTCTCATTTTTGTGTGGAGGCCAAAGGGCTCAATATATTTCTTAGGAACATACACAGATGTTTTAAACAAAGCCCTCTACTTCCCTGTGACTTCCAGTAAACACTGACTTTCCATCTCAATGGTCTGAAAAGGGGACACAGAGAGACTCTCTCTTCGGAAAATGAGTAGCAGGGCACCATCTCTTCTCCCAAAATGCTCATTCCGTCAACCCTCTTCTTCCCTACTGCATCCAGGCTTTCCCTAATCTCATCGGTTCCAGGTGACATGGCCTGCATCTGAAGTCGTGTCCACCCCACAAGTACTCTCAACCACCAATTCAATGTACCCTGACTCTACTATCCCTATAAATCAGACACTACAGAATGTAAGGAGCCCACAAAACTCAAAAGTTTTTGCCTTGAGTGCTTTGAAAGTTAAAATAGGACATAAAGAAAAATGCCCCATGTTATCTGAAGCCCTACTGTGAAAATATTTTTACAACTTGGATTAAT
Organism: Neophocaena asiaeorientalis asiaeorientalis; assembly: GCF_003031525.2. Classification (NCBI taxonomy): domain Eukaryota; kingdom Metazoa; phylum Chordata; class Mammalia; order Artiodactyla; family Phocoenidae; genus Neophocaena; species Neophocaena asiaeorientalis. Next base: position 189,988 of record NW_020175024.1, read on the forward strand.
GACAACCTCTGAACTCCAGTTTCTAGGGTAAAAGATGTAATATTAATAATGATGATAATAATACACCAAAAAATAGATAAAATTTCTTTAAATTGTTCTCCAGTAAGAAAAAAAATCCCCACAGCTTTCCCTCCCTTCCCCCTGCTACTTGCTACCCGCTCCACTCCCACCAGGTACCTTATGTTCCTACGTAAAAATAGGATTTAAATGTGCAGAGGTGCGGTCCTCTGAAGCTGAAGGTCCCAGGGTAGAAAGCAAATGTCGCAAATTGCTAACTAGAATAGGAAAAAAAAATGTAGCCTGACTTTCACATCTTAAATCCTCCTCCAAGCTGTTGATAGCTTCAAAACACAACAGCTTGTGAGAGAGAAGCATGGCTGTAGCCATAAAGCTGGCATCCAATCCAGCCTGTGACCTTCTCCACCAGCCCTCACCTCGAAACTCCAGGATTTCAGAATCACCAAAAACTGGGTTGTCACTAGGGCAAGGCTCTTCCACACCAACCACTTCCTTCAAACTGGTTGAATGGGACATTTCTGGTGACTAAGCCCCTTCTAAGTGATGTGGAAAATGGTTATAAAATATGCATACAGACTCAGAAAAAGACCCCACCTCTGTCTCCTCTGAATCATGGGGACTCTGTGAAATATATTGCCCACCAGGGACAAAAGAGCAAAACAGATGGTGTAATTTCATGCTTTTTCTGGAGAGTTAAAAATATCAACAATCATGTATTTAGAAATTGGCAGTAACTGAAGTTCTGTGGTTCCATAAGTTATACCAGACAGAAAGTTTTTCAAGCAAAAGAGCACGGATATCTACCATGAAGTAGACATCGTCATGATTTCTGCCTGCACAGTGCATCAGTGGAACCCAGAAAATTCTTCCTCAGCTTCCCTTGTAGCTGGTACGTGTACCCTAAGTGCTGCCAGTCAGAGGCGTTGAATATGAGACCTCTCTTTGGGAGTGAGCATCTTGAGAAGACAGTGCCATCTGGACTCCACCATGGTGACAGCGGAGGCCTCCAGCTTTGAGGTGGCTGTAATTGTGAGCCTGAGTTTCCATCCGAGGAGGGGCATTGTTAGGTGGCAGTGGCAGGGGTCCTGGACTCCTCACCAGGCCAGCTATGCTGCAGGGTTTGGGGTACTGATCCTGGAAGCTTAGCTTGGATAGGGCTCTCCATTCCTCGCAAGGATGCTGTGAGATACCCAGTATTGTTTTCATAGACTCCTTTTCTGTTTTATAAATGAGAGGCAGCCTCTGTGTCTTGCAGTTAAGATTCCCAAGTAAGAAAACACCTATGGCTTTTATTTATGTATATTGGAAGTAGAAAATATTTTGGATTATCCTATCTGTTCTAAGTTATGGATAAATTTAACCTGACAGAAGATGTCTAAGATGCCAGAATTGTCCCTGGGGGAGGGAGGTCTTTGAACTCCCACAGGTCTTCCCTGGGCCCCTAAAGGAACCCACAGAAGTTGTACCATGGAGTGACTGATTGACCTACGTCCAGAGCCCTAAAAACCTTTTCGCTGAGAGGCAGTAATCTTGCTCAAAATATCTTGTGTCCTCCAAATCTGGAGAATTTATGGGCCGAGGAGATACTTGCTTTAGAGATGTGAGCCCTCTTCCCATTGCCTTTCTTTAAACCATGCATGCACTACCCACAGAGTTATGCATTAATTATTTTGGGTGTTGTTTCTTTTTCTATATTAGATTGAAAGTCTGACTCCAAGTGTGAAGGAGAAGGTGGAGGAAACAGATGCCTCACATCTGATGAGATGCTTGGGGAAGATTGTGGTGGACTGGGTACTTTGATTTTCTCAGTAAAAATTGCAAAACGTTAATACACATACCGGAAAGCATATAAAATGTATATAACCTTTAAAGAATAATAATGAAGTGAACACACATCTTGCCATTGCTGAAAATAAGCATAAAGAATATTAACAATAACCTACGAGCCCCATGTCTGTCTTAGAGTGTATTCCCCTTACTCCCCTTTAAGAATAGCCAGTATCCTACTTTTAAGAATAATCATTCTTTTGTTTTTCTTTATAGTTTATCACCTATATATGTACCTCTAAAAACACTATTTCATTTTTCCTGTTTTTAAACTTCATGTAAACATACCATATTATCCCTTTGTGTCTTTCGCACAACGTTGTGGTTGTGAAATTTGTTCGTGGTGTTGTGTGTGGTTGTAGTTCATTCATTTTCATTACTGGGTAATATGCTGTTGTATGAATGTGCTACCGTTTACCTGTGTATTCTAGTTGAACACGTGGCTGGTTTTCAGGACTTGGCTATTGCTCATAAGGCTGTTGTGGACATTTGGAGTGTATCTCCTGATGTGTACATGCACTTGTGTTTGTAAGTATATGCCGGACAGTGGGATTGCAGGCTTATGGGATATGGACATTTTCCCCCTTTCTGAGTCATGGTAAACTGTTTTGTCAAGTGGTTGTAACACTTCACAGGGTTAAAGGTAACATGGGGGAGAATTCCTACCTTCCTACTCACACTTGTTGGTGTTTGCAATGATCTCTCCAGTTGGTTTTAAGTTGTATTTCCCTGATAGTACTAGTGAAGCATAGTAAATATTTTTGTTTATTGAGTCATTGGTGACTAATTGGTTTATCGGTAATTTGAGGTTTCTCTACCTTTCAAGAGCAGGTGCCCTTTCAAGTCCTTTACTCTTTTCCCTGTTGGCGCTTTAAAAAAAAAAAAAATTATTGAAGTATAGTTGATTTGCAGTGTGTGTTAGTTTCTGGTATGCAGCAAAAATATGAAAAAGAATATATATATTATAATATTCAAACCGTTATGGTTTATTGCAGGATATTGAATATAGTTCCCATGCTATACAGTAGGTCCTTGTTGTTTATCTATTTTATATACAGTAGTTTGTATCTGCTAATCCCAAACTTCTAATTTATCCCTTCCCCACCCCCTTTTCTCTTTGGTAACCATGAATTTTCTATGTCTATGAGTCTGGTTTCTGTTTTGTAAATAAGTTCATTCATATCATATTTTAGATTCCACATATAAGTGATATCATATGGTATTTGTCTTTCTCTGTCTGACTTACTTCACTTAGTATGATAACTCTAGGTCCATCTATGTTGCTGCAGATGGTAATATTTCATTCTTTTTTATGGCTGAGTAATATCCCATTGTAATGTACCTATGTACCATCCTCTTTATCCATTCATCTGTTGATAGACACCTAGGTTGGGAAGCAGTAGATATAGTAATGGGTTAACATACTTGAAAAACAGGGTAACCACAAATCAAAAACATACAGTAGATTCACAAAAACCAAAAAGAAGAGAACACAAGCATAATACAAAAGAAAACCATCAAACCACAAAAGGAAAAACAGAAAAAGAAAGGAGCAAAGAAGAAATACAAAATCAACTGGAAAACAAGGTTTAAAATGGCAGTGAATACATATCTATCAATAATTACCTGTTGGCTTTTTAAATTGGTTTGGTCCAGGTTCCTGGAAAGCAGAGCTTGCAGCGAGCAAATGTGTGCTTTACGGTGCTTTGTTGTGGAGAGTGCTCAGAGATGCAGCAGCAGGTTGGGGGAGAGAGAGGACTGGGAGCACAGAGGGCATGTCTGACATGTTAGGAGGGCATTTTGCCACCACAGTTTCCTTTTTCTGCTTAAACAATAGATGCATTACATAATTATGATGACTTTTTAATAGCTATTTATAATATCTACATACAAGCATCGGTTAAGAAAACAATACTGTCCAGATGTCAAATTCCCATTCAATTGACCAAAATTTGAACTTTTAAGAGAAATCAGTGGAGGTTTTCTTTGTTTGTTTTGCTCTGTTTCTGTTTTGCATAAAGGATACTTGGGGCAAACTAAATGAATGAAATAATGAAAAGGCAGAAAGATGAAGAAAGACTCGCCTACCATATAACGTGTTAGCTGGCACAGTACTTAGACACATCAGTGGTACAGAAAGAGTCATTTAGAATCAATGAAAAAACAAAGTATTCCACAATTGATACAGAGACAAGTGACAATCATAAAAACGAAGAAAGAAAACACAAGGCAAAGGCAAGACAAACAAAAACAGAAACTTAAAGCCTTACTTTAACCCTATAAGGCGCCCCTTTCCCCCAGATCCACAGGTAGAAATGGTGGGAGGGTAGGAACGCTCTAATCAGTACACAGAAGCTAGAAACTATAAAAGAAAAGATTGGTAGATCTGGCTACGAAATTTTAACCTCTATACAGAAAAAAAAAATATGATAAAGTTAAAAAAAAGTAACGTCAAGAATATACTTGCAGTGCGTATCTACAGAAAAGACAAATTAAAAAATGAAATACCAGCTCAGAAAAAAAATTTTAAACTTCACAAAAAATACAAACGATAATAAATATTGAAACTGCATATTCACAACAGCAATCAAATAGCTCTTTTCCATCTAATAGATTTCTGAAGATTTAAAAGATTGATGAAACTCAGAGTAGGGAAGGACACGGGGAAGGAGGAACTTTTGCACAAGTTTGATGGGTCTGTATATGGTTACAACTAGACTTAAAAATGGGCATATGGGCTTCCCTGGTGGCGCAGTGGTTGAGAATCTGATTCCACTCGAGAAATTTATCAAAGAGAAATAATCAGATAGTACGTAAAGGTATATGGGCAAAGATGCTTGTCAAAATATTTATAATAGCAAAATAACAGAATGTCCAGTATATTTACTAATGAGAAAGTTTTTACATTTTAATCCATCCATATAATGAAATTTATTTTACCACTAACACTGATGAGAAATATCATGAAATAAAAACAGACCAATGGCCTGTTAGAAATAAGTACTTAGATGAGAAAACAATCTTACGTTTAAAAAAAAAAAAAGAGGTCTATGGAACTCTATTAGCTGTAAGAAATAATGACAAGAAAACTTGTAGTTCTTTGTAAACTTTGGGTCCCAGAGCGTGATATGGTTGACACATGTTTAGAAGAAAATCACTTGATAATTATGGTTATCACTGAGGAAGGACAGCATAGAGACTAAGGAAGGCATGCCAGAACAGCAGACCTTGTTATACCACAGTCGGACAAGAAGGTGGTCCTTTACCCCTCACTGGAGCTCAGGAATCGATGCAGTGAGTGGGTGGTACAGAAAGTAGAGACCACGTAGACTCCTGAGTGGAGTCAAAAGGGGGAACAATAGCAGAGGGTTTCTAGTGCCTCTGATATTTTCAGTGCAAGCATTCTGTGTTGAGGACAGCTCAGAGTTGCACACCTGTTGGTCCTCCCAGGAATCCAGGTATTTGTCAGGGTAAGCAAACGTGTGCTATAGGAGATTCTGGAAGCTTTGTTGCCTCCACCCATCAGGATCCCTGCAAAGTTTGCTCTTGGGTTGGGAGAAAGGAGGATTTTTGGCAGGAATTGCAAGATCGATTGGAATCCCAGAGATCCTGACCATTGGCCTCTGAAGCTGAAATGATTCTCTGATTCCTTATACCTGCAAAGGAGACCTTGGGGAACAGGGCAGGGTTTTTCAACCTCTGCACTATTGACATTTTTGAGGGGGTCATTCTTTTCTGTTGTAAGGGGTTGGGGGCTGCTCTGTGCATTGTGGGATATTCCACAACATCCTTGGCCTCTATCCCGAAGAAGCCAGTAGTAACCTTGCCCCAGGGTGACAACAGACAATGTCTCCAATATTGCCAAATGTCCCCCGAACAAAATCGCGTCTGGTTGAGAGCCACTGGAGTAGAGATGGATGACATTTTATAAAGTGAGGTGATATCTGAAAGCCAGAAATCCTATTTTTATTTGAGAAAATCTGTATCTACACATGGGTACACATTAAGTGTTGGAATGATGAGTGTTGTCTCTTTTATACTACACGTGTTTTGGTATTTTTCTAATTTTTGGACAATGGACATGTAATAGTTACACAAAAGAAAAACACAGATAGTTTAAATTTTAATATTTGCACATATGAATACAAAACCTTGAAAGGATGTAAAACAAAATGGTAATGATAGTTACTTCTTAGCATTAAGATTTTTCTTTTTTCTTGTTTTTACATTTTCTTAAATTCTTAGAACACATACTAATTTTGTAATCAGAAATGAAGTAAACAGAAATTATTTCAAACGTAAATCCCGGATTTCAACTAACAGTTAGGAGCCTATAGATAATTAAACCCATTAAAATGCATGCTTCTAAATTTGGCTGTTCTAACGCTCAGACAAAGGTTTAATGACCTTCCTAGTGGAAAACAGTTAGTAAGTCTTACAAATATTCCTCCACCTCATCACACCTCCACCCCAGCTGAAGAATCACTTCTTAGTTTAATGTGAGAATGGAAACCCACCAGTGTCAGCAGTCTCAGTATTTCTCCCCTCAAAATCTGTGTTAATTTTTTTTCTTATCCTTTGTATTCTGTAAAGAATGATCTATGTGGGTTGTTTTTTTTTTTCTGGAATTCACAAAGAAGTTTTCCTCTTTTCCTTTTTCCTACCAAAATTAAGGAGAGAATCCATGAAGGAAATAAGGGTGATGACTCTTCTCCCTCTAAGACAGTGGTTCACCACTGAGATTCAAGATTTGGGATCCAGGATTGCCTGGGAGGGTCTGCGTGCTGGTCTCTTGTCTCATGTTTTGTTAAGTAAAGAATCTGAGGATGGAAAGCGGGTGTGTGAAGCTTGATAAAACTTCTCCATCACACCCTGGTTTGAGTAAAGGCACCCCCATCCCCATCCCGCCCCCCTGTAAGTCATGTGTCCTCCACCCTCTCCCCACAGCAGTGGTCACGTGGGTCCGGGTGCACCACCCACATCCCCTCTGCCTGGAATTTGAATCCTGAGTGGAGACACATGAGGACAGAAGGTAGTCAGGGCTGGGTTACCCCGCACGGGAGACCTCAGAAGCTGCCATGTTTCTTGAGGAATCATGGGCTGTACATACCTGACTAGTACCCTTCCCGACCCAGGCCAGCCCCAAAAGAAACTTCTCAAGTTCTGGGTTACCTTCTCCAGGTAGTGAGGGAAACCTCACTGGAGGTCAGGCGTAGTTGCCCAGTAACAGGGTAAACTGTAGTTGTTTCTAGCCTTAGTAAGTGCTTACCAGGTGAAAACATGGGTGGCTGCACCTTCAAATGGTAACTTTAACCTGAAACGGAGACAGCAATCAATTCGTGGAAGGCTGAACACGTGTCAGGGGTGCCAACGAGGAAGGAACAGACCCAACGAGATTTTCACGGAGTGAAATCCCCACCCCCATATACCATGACCACTATTAAATTAGAGGTGCAGACTTCGAAATGACACGGTCCAAGCTACAGGTACTGCCTTGAATCAGAAAAAAATGAGAACAGAGTGGATGGGCACAAGCAATGATACTTTTTCTTTCTACCTAGAAGAGATGCCCAAACAGGAATATTCTGTCCAAGTTGACCCTGTAACTTCATTATGTAGGAGCAATTTTGAAGTAGAGCCAATTAACTAGATTTTGGAAAATCCATCAAATAGTAACAGATTATTTTGCCTTACTTCTAAAGATTAGGACTTCTGTTCTTCTAAAAGGAACACAGTAATCTTAAATTTCATGGTTTTGAATCATTCTCAGGTTTGATAATTTCCTCATGTATACCGTTCCTATTGTATATACTGCTTCCAATTCATAATGTAATATCTGGGCATAAGAGCAAAGATTAATTTCACCATTTTATGATAATAGGCTAAAACCCAGAGAGATGAAATGCCTTGCCAATGTAAACTGGCTAAATGACCTGAAAAATCAGATAAAAACTCATCTTCTGAGTTAGGTGTTCTTTCCACCATGGCAGTTATCGTGCCAAGTTTAAATCAGATGACTCATCAAATTAGCATAGTTGAAGCAGCACTTCACCCAAAATACTCAGCCCTGGGTACAGTGCTCTGAGGAAATGCAGTTTGTGAAGAAATTACCGCTACCCGGACCTCCTCCAGCTATTCGCAGAACCATGTACTAATTCCACCATTGATTTAAAAGGGTTTCTTATGAGGGTTGAAAACAGTCTGTGAAGATTATGAATAATTGGAAATCGAATGCCGAAAGTTATTTATATGGTCAGAGGATATGGGAAAGAAAGACACACTCATTTTAGAAACTACCGAAAGTAGGAATAAACAGATGCCATCTGCCAAGATGAAACCTGTGACTGGACACGGGACCATCATCATACTGTCACCCCCACCCATGGAGACTAGGAATTTTACCGCTGAGGTCAGTGTTTTGAGCATCTGACTATCAGTGTCTCCGTTAAGCAATAAAAACTTCAAGCAGGCCACCCAAGATGGGCCAGTGCCAGCTACCGTCTCCACTTCCGAGACCTGTGGTCCCCGCCCCCTCCTGACAGATGAGGCCAAGCTGCTGGGGCATTCTGCAGGCAGCCCGGGGGTTGGCATCAGTCTCTCTTCCTGTCTCTCTGGGTGTCACTTTTTATTTTATTTTATTTGTCATTTTATTTGTTTATTTGTGTTTTTTTGCGGAACGCGGGCCTCTCACTGTCGTGGCCTCTCCCGCTGCGGAGCACAGGCTCCGGATGCGCAGGCTCAGTGGCCATAGCTCACGGGGCCCAGCTGCTCCGCGGCATGAGGGATCCTCCCGGACCGGGGCACGAACCCGTGTCCCCTGCACTGGCAGACAGACTCTCAACCACTGCGCCACCAGGGAAGCCCTATTTGTCATTTAAAAAAATTTATTGAAATAAAGTGGATTTCCAATGTTGTGTTAGTTTCAGGTGTACATATATATATAAATGAACATATTCTTTTTTTTACATTCTCTTCCATTATACGTTATTACAGGGTATTGAGTAGAGTTCCCTGTGCTATACAGTAGGTCCTTGTTGATTATCTGTTTTATATACAATAGTGTGTATATTTTAATCCCAAACTCTTAGTTTTTCCATCCCCCCTTCCCCTATGGTAACCATAGTTTGTTTTTTATGTCTGTGGGTCTGTTTCTGTTTTGTAAATAAGTTCATTTGTATCATTTTTTTTAAGATTTCACATAAAAATGATAGCATATGATATTCGTCTTTCTCTGTCTTGCTTATTTCACTAGGATGGTAATCTCTAGGTCCATCCACGTTGCTGCAAATGGTATTATTTCATTCTTTTTTTATGGCTGAGTAATATTCCATTGGATATATGTACCACATCTTCTTATCCATTTATCTGTCATTGGGCATTTAGGTTGCTTCCATGTCTTGACTACTGTAAATAGTGCTGCTATGAGGACTGGGGTGCATGTATCTTTTCAAAGTATCATTTCTCTGGATATATGCCCAGGAATGGGATTGCAGGATCATGTGGTAGCTCTATTCTTAGTTTTTTGAGGAAGCTCCATACTGTTCTCCATAGTGGCTGCACCTATTTACAGTCCCACCAACAGTGTAGGATTTTCTGACTGGAATCAAAGAAGGGGAAGGGTTCTAACATCACGCTTCTGAGTTGCAGTGTTTCACATTTTGGTTCCACCCTGCCTAGTTTAAAGTCTACTCAACCCAGGGGGAAATGAACCTAATTAGCCAATTGGACTTTTAAAAAAAAAAGAAGAGAAGTTTTAGCTCTAAAACTTAAGATCGTCTTCCTCAGCAGTCAAACATACTGGTGGGGTCACCAAGTATCCTGAGACTCAAGACTTTCAGTACCAAAACGGGGAGCATCAGGGCCAACCAGGAGGCTGGTCACCCAAATATATGGGTGTATTGATAGAATAGGGCTGAATTTCCCAAATGGCTGGGGAAGGTAGTCAGGATAAAGTCACATCGCTGTTACCAAACCTAAATATGATTCTGTTATATTTAGGTTTATATATTGAGCCTTAAAGGGCCAGTGCTGGAGTGGCCTTCATTTGAATTCAATCTATAGCCTTAAAAGAAAGAACAACAAAAATCTCCCTTTAAAATTAAAGTTCCTTAGAAAAATTTATATGAATTTGGAATAAACTCAGAATCAAATCAGATCAAAGGAATACTTAAACGCAAGAAGAAAATCTCTTTAAAGAGTGAACATTTGTGGAAAAGGTCACACAGTGGTTGAACATTCCTTTCACAGGTGAAGAAACAGAGGCAGTTCTCAGAGGAGAACTGTGTAGAGTCATTCCACACTGTGGACTCAGGGTCACACTTAGCCTGTGCAGAGCACCTGACCTTCAGCCCAGATGATCCTCTTCAATACCTTATCTCCCTCTCTTCCTAGGCTGAAAATGACTAAATAATTGTGTGCTAGAAAGGGTATCTTTCCCAAATTTAATGCTAAATATTTGGAAAGCATGGGAGAGTTGTGAATCATCGTTTGTTGTCAACACCTCTCTCTTATTTTTTTAAATTGTAGTATAGTTGATTTACAACGTTGTGTTACTTTCAGGTGTACAGCAAAGTGCCTCAGTCACACATATACCTATATTCTTTTTCAGATTCTTTTCCCATATAGGTTATCACAAGATATTGACTATAGTTCCCTGTGCTATACAGTAGGTCTTTATTGGTTATCTATTTTATTTATAGTAGTGTGTATCTATACACTAGTTAATCCAAACTCCTCATTTATCCCTCCCCCTCCCTTTCCCCTTTGGTAACCATAAGTTTGTTGTCAATGTCTGTAAGTCTGTTTCTGTTTTGTAAATAAGTTCATTTGTATCATCTCTTTATTTTTGAGAAAAAACCCAGAAGTTTGTTAACATGTATATGTCACATATACATGGAAGATGACCCAGGGGAAATGAGGGAGTCCACTGCTCTTGACTCATAGAGCCCGCACCTTTGAGAGGGCATGGGAGCAGCCTGTGGCGCTCATATGTTAGTGAACTGCTGACCCCCAATCATCCACAATGAGTCACAGACATGATAACAAACAGTTGACAATAGCGGGTGACGCTAGACCTCAGTGATTCTCAAACTTTAGTGCATTAGAATCACTTCACTTGTTAAAAGGCAGACTGCTGGACTGTCCCACCAAAGTTTCTGAGTGGTGGGTTTGGGGCAAGCCTGAGAATTTGCATTTTAAACAAACTCCTAGTTGATGCTGCTGGTCTAGGGCCATCCTTTGAACACTACTGCTGTGTCTGGGGTGCCACACACACACACACACACACGTGCACACACGGCAGAATTTTCATGTTAGTGGAGAGGTCTGGAGGTCAGGTATTCATTTAAAAACTATGGCAATACTTAATATGAAAAACTGCTAAGGTTTATAAATTCGAAAAGAAATTTTTTTCACATGTCCTCCCACCTGCCCAGTGTCAAGTCTCAGTTTTGTGGATAAAAAGATTTTAGAAATTACTTACTAAAAAAAATTCTGCTGTAGCAGGAAGAGAAGTATAGGAGAGCTCTTTTACTGACCTATTTGCAAATTGTGTTTTTATAGCCTTTGAGTGTAATACACCTTTAGAAAGAGCTCAGTAAGCTTACCTGTGAATCATTTACAACAACAGATACAGCTTTTAACCCGTCATTAATATTCACAATAGCTGTGGTTTTATGACTCTAGTAATTAACTAAACAATGTTTTACAAGCATTTTAAACAACTAGTTACATCAAGGGCCTTAATGTGTGTAGTGAGATCGTAAATTAACAGGTTTATTGGCACTGGGAAAATTGTTACCTTGTCCTTGGGAGTCAGGAGCTTAAGATGAGCAAGTTTAGTCAAATCAGACCTGTAGTTGCTTTGAGTCTCTCAGCATTCAAAATCTAGCTCCCAAGCTACTCATTGTTCTGAAACTGATTTCCATTCTTAGAGAGACATGTTTCCGATCCTATCTTTTTCTAAAGAGGAGCATATAAGGTTTCCTTCTACATTCTCTCAATTTTTGAAGCTTATTTCAACACAATCTTTCCTCAAAACTAAATCCCCCGTATTGCTTTTAAAGCTTCTTCCCAGCTACTCCTATTCATCCCACAGGGATTAGTTGAGAAGACACTTCCTCAGTGAAGCCTTCAGTGATTTCCCTGTTATACTTGCCTATAGCACCATAAGCTCACTCTTTCAGACAAGTTTTTGTCAACTACAATTGGCACTCACCACTGGTGCTTGCCATCCACCTCTAGAAGGATTAAATCATGAGCTGCTGCAGCCGCTGACCTTCAACACCCCCTGAAAGGAGTTCAGGGTGGAGAGCAGAAATGAGGCCCTCTGTGCTCTAGGAGAAACTGGCAGAACAGGTCTTCAGATAGTTAGATATTTTCAGGAGCCGATTTTATGAGCCCAATTCTTGTATCTCCTCATATCTAGAAAAGCACTAAAATCCTTCAGGGTGATGTCTGGTCCTCGTGACTAGCAGAAACCGCCTCCAAAAGAATAGGTGCTCGATTTCAGGTACTCTCCCTTCCCGCAAATCACATATATACTGACCTCCCCTCCTGCCTCTTTGGAGCAGTTTCTCAGCGCTATCTGAAATGCTGTCTCCCGGGCTGCACTCCTCATTTTGCCCCAAATAAAACTTAACTCGCAGCTCTCACGTTGTGCATTTTTTTAAGTCGACGGTTAATAAGAGTAGAAACATAATTATTTGTTCAGATCAGTTCTGCTTTCAAAATGGAAGCTCCAAGAAAGAAGGATTTATCAGGGAGCAAGAAATTTCCCTCTACCCTTCAAGGGTCTTCTGGCTGCTCTAATAATTAAGTTGACATGAGACAGGTTAACAGGAGAAAATCAAACAAAAGTTTAATAACATGCATATGTGGAGAAGACCCAGGAAAAGTGAGTAACTCACCAAAATGGCTGAAATTCTCACTTTAAATACCGTCCTTAGCTAAAGACGAGAGAGGATGTTGGGGGTAGGGGTTTGGGACTTCAAAGGGAGAGGAAGGCAATTCGCATGGAAATGGAGAAGCAAAGGTTTGGTAAACAAATGTTTTCTGGGCCATGCCTCCAGGACACCCAGCCCATATTCTTTGCAGCCATCTCTGGTGGTAGCACTATTCTGGGAACAGGCCCTCTATCTAGATTCTTTTAGGCAGTTAAGGGGGGGGGGCGGTAACAAAAAAAACTTCTTGAGTTTTTTGTTTCTTGAATATAATCAGCCTAGATTAATCCTCATGCCAAAGAGACACATTTTGAGGGAGGGGCAGGTTTTGCTTCCGGGCAGATTCATGTCCATGTTCCCCAGTACCTCATGCATTGCTCAACCAATAGAAGGGGATGTGTGATCCATTCTCCAAGATGGCCCCATGGGTACCTGCCTGCCAGCATCCTCATCCTTGTCAGTCCTTGCTCACACGTAGCAGAGTTGATTTGTGTGACCAGTAGAATACTGCAGAGGTCGTGGTATGTCACTTCTGAAGTCAGGTAGTAAGGCACTGCGATTGCTACCTTGGGCTCTCACTTGTTCTTTCTTCTCTGTGGAAAGCCAGCTGCCATGTTGTGAGAAGCCCTGTGGAGGGGCCCATGTGGCAAGAAGCTGAGGCCTGTCCACACTGGAGAGAGCTTAGAGGAGAAGTCTCTAGCCTAAGTTGAATTTTTAGAAGACTACAGGCCCACAGCTAACTGCGCCATCTGGAGACACTCTGAGTCAGGACCACACATCTAAGATGTCTTTATCCTGACCCCCAGAAACTGTGTGGTAATAAATGTTTGTTGACTTAAGCGACTACATTTGCGGTAATTTAGTATGCAGCACTAATGCAGTGCTAAATAAATATGTGGTGACTGGATGAGTGAAAGGCCTAGAAGTACTATGACTCATATGATAATCCATTACAATTAATTGTCTCAACTTCTGTGACATTATTGTGTTTGTATCAGAACAAAGTCTGATACAGATAACTGAAGGCTTGGAGTTATATAATTTGTGGGAATTAATTTTTTTTATCTTTTAAAGATGTAACCAATTTAAATAGTTCATTCAGTATAGAATTCCTGATTAGCCCCTTAAAAATCTCAAATATGCAGTAATTAGCGAGGCCACTGCTAGTCCCAAAATACACAAAAATGTTGGTGCATTGTCAATAATAACCAAACAATATTATTATATATGAATTACACAGATCAAATTATTAAACACAAGCTCATCCTAAAATGCAAAATTTTAGTCACAATAATTAGGCATTCAAAGTCTTAGGATTTAACAATTCATTTTAAAATATTGACATGTCTTGCTTTCATGGAAATAAAATTCCTTATGATAGTCTCAGAATTTATAGTAAGTCCCCTACATACTAACCTTCCAGTTTCGAACTTTCAAAGATGCAAACGTGCGTTCCATCCACATCAGGCGTGAGCGACATTGCTGCTTGCCCTCCGTCCCCTATTGCTGACGATCCTTCAGCTCTCCCATCTCGCACCTCCTCTCCCTCCTCCAGTCAGTAACTCTTCTTGCCTGTTCACTCGATGCCAACCCCTGTGTGCCAGCTGTTGTACTGCACTGCTGTACTTTGCAAGGTAGTGTGCTGTAAGACTAAAAATGTTTTCTTTATTTTTTGTGTTTGTTTTTTCTGTATTACTTGTGTGGAAAGTATTATAAACCTATTACAGTACAGTACGATATGGCCGACTGTGTTAGTAGGGTACCTAGGCTAACGTTGTTGGACTTAACGAACACATTGGACTTAGGAACATGCTCTCGGAACGGAGCTCGTTCGTGTGTAGGGGACTTCCTTTAGTTACTCTGACACCTAAAGTGACTAGATATAACAGTCTTTCTTGTAAAGTTATAGTAGAACTTTACATAATTTCTAATATATTCCAATTTTGAGAAGCTATAGACATCCTCCACTGATAGAGTTAAATATATCCTGAGAGCTATAAAGTATTCACAAATATGTCAGGTAACTTCTTGCACTAAATATACTGTAGTACTTTAACAGGCATCATATTAGATTTTTTAAAAAAAACTTAAAAGTTGTTTATTTCTTACACATTCAGTATCTCATAAATATGCATTCCTCAGTATGTTAGTCAATTAAATTGTACATTTTTACATAGTTGCAATACTAGCTCACCTTCACGCGAATTCTTCAAATTTCACATGTCATCTGAAACATGGAAAAGGTCATGACATTCTTTTAGTTTCTTAAACTTTTCTTTTAAAGGTGATGTCGTATCATATGTAGGCTGATAATCAGACTTGCAGCAGAACTGAGTTTTCTTTCTCCTTTTTCCTCTAGTATTTTCTACATAGGAGAAGTTGTCAGTGTCAGGGGGTGACAATTTGTTTAGCATATGTTGTCAATCGGGCAGACTCTGAGAGACAGATTAGCAGGCAAAAAGTTTATCGTTGAGCACTCTTCAGATGAACACCTTTAGAAGAGAAAGAAGGGTGGAAACGGCAGGACAGGAAAGGAAGGGAAGAGAAGAGAAAGGAAGAGAAGGAAAGATCATGATGTAGTTTGAACGAGGCCTTAGCTGACCACACAGCAGGTTCCGGAACTGGAGTGGTCCTTCATAGTTGTTTGGAGTTGGAGCCAGAGAGGCTAGCCATCATACCCCTCTGTTGATCAGAGTTGGAGCGTTGGCTGCCCCAGGAAGGAGGTCTGTCCTTGGAGGAGGTGGGTCTCTTCAGCAAAGGCAGCTCAGGAAGAGGGCTGACAGCTGAGAGCGCTCGTCTGAGAGCCCCCAGCCTCAACAGCAGATGGAGGAACCTTGCCAGCACAACTGGGAGCCCACTGCATCATCAGTAATATACTCTCGGACAGCTGGCTTTATCCTTCTTTGCATACTTTCTTAACGCTTTGATGTATTCAAGGTGATTAGGTATACTGAATTCTTATTCTTGCATCATTTTGTGTATAATGCTTGGTCTTTACACCAAATAAGTCCTAAGCAATTAACTTTCAAAAGGAATCTGGTCATGCTTTCCAAAGTATACATTCTACAGTCTACACCTTTTAAATAACATCAATAATTTGTAAAGAAAAAGCACAGTTCACTGTCTCTAGTTGAAGTTTCAGTGATAGGACAGCATCATTTCCACTTCCCCATTGTGTATTTGGTAATAGTTCAAATTTATGTTTGGTAAATGCCTTTTAAATCAGTATTTTCACTCACTATACTCCAATAATTCACCAAAGCTCAAACTTCATTGTGTAGTCATTGGGAGCTATAAAAAAAAAAAGAGTGGTGTTGAGACTTGTGATTTATTGTTCACTTATCAGGTTTTTAAATGTGCAGAAAATCAAGAAAGAATTTCCTATAAGATTTTTTCATCATCTGTTTTTTTTGTTTTAGGATCTTTTGTTATAAGCTCTTATGTTTTCCACATACATTTTTGGCATGTTGTATGCCTGGACCTGCAGACTATTTCCGTCTAGATGGTTACGGAAGTTATTTACTATTATGTATGTATGATCATGTTATTCTAGTGGGAAAAAAAAACCCAGATGTTCCCAAAATGAAATATTTATATTTTGAGGAAACCATAACTCTACCAATAATTTTTATCTGTTTTACATTATTTATGACAGATGTTGAGAATGATATACAGAAATATTTATAATTTTTACCTTATTCTAAGAGATTTCACTCATTGCATATGCTATGATTTTATTTACTTGGTTTTTCATTTTATACCCTCAACTATTACAATATTTTGGTTTCATTGTTGATATTCTGAATTAATATTCTGACCTAAAATAATCAGGTTTTTTACAGTTTCTGCCAACTGAAGAAAATTACCATTATTATGCTCCTGTAATTTTATTGGCATTTCTTTACTAGAAATTTAGCATGCAAAAACTGAGTTGGTCCATCCTAAAATTCATATGGACTCTCAAGGGACTTCAAGTAGTCAAAAACAATCTTGAAAAAGAACAAAGTTGGAGGTCTCACACTTTCTGATTTTTGAAACTTACTACAAAGCTACAGTAATCAAAATATGCAGTACTGGCATAAAGACAGACATTGAGACCAATGGAATAGAAATAAAGCCTTGCATATATAGTCAAGTGATTTTTGACAAGAGTTTCAAGGTGGTTCAGTGGAGAAAGAACAGTCTTTTTAAGAAGTGGTGTTGGGAAAATTGAATATCTTCATGCAAAAAATAAATAAAGTCGTACCCTTACCTTACACCATATACAAAAATTAACTCAGATTGGATCAAAGACATAAAAGAAAGAGCTGAAACTGTAATATAAACCTGTTAGAAGAAAACATAGGGTAAAAGCTTCATGTCAATGATTCATGTCAATGATTTCTTACCTATGACACCAAAAGCACAAGCAACAAAAGAAAAAATTGATAAATTGGATTACATCAAAATTCAAAACACCTGTGCCTCAAAGGACATAGTCAACAAAGTGAAAAGGCAACCCATGAAATGGGAGAAAATATTTACAAATCATATATCTGATAAGGGGCTACTATCCAGAACACATAAAGTACTCCTACAACTCAACTACAACAACAAAAAACAAACAACCAGTTAAAACATAGGCAAAGGACATAGACATTTCCCCAAAGAAATGGTCGATAAACACATGAAAAGATGCTCAACATCACTAATTATTAGAGAAATGCAAATCAAAATCACAACGACATACCACTTCACACCCATTCGGTTGGAGCCCTGGTGTACTGTTGGTGAGTATGTGAAATGGTGCAGCAGCTGTGAAAACAGAATGAAGTTTCCTCCAAAAATTAAACATAGAGTGACAATGTGAATCAGCAATTCTACTTTTCCATATAGACCTAAAAGAATTGAAAGAAGGGTGTAAGAGAGATAAATGTACACCCATGTTCATAGCAGCATTATTCCCAATAGCCAAAAGGTAGAAGCAACCCAACTGTCCATCAATGGGTAAATAGACAAATTAAACGTGGTATTTACATACTATGGAGTATTACTTCACCTTAGAAAGAAAGGAAATCGTGACATATACTACAACATGGATGGACCTTGAGGAATTATGCTCAGTGAAATTATCCGATCACAAAAAGACAAATGCTGTCTGATCCCTCTTATCTGAGTACCTAGAGCAGTCAAATTCATAGAGACAGAAAGTAGAATGATGGTTGTCAAGGCTCTAGGGGAGTAGGGAGTTACTACTGAATGAGTCCAGAGTTTCAGTTGTGCAAGAAGAAAAGAATACTGGAGATGGAGAGAGGTGATGGTTGCATAATGATAGGAATATACTTAATCCCATGAACTGTCCACTTAAAAATGGTTCAGATGGTAAATTTTATGCTATGTGTATAACAGCAACAACAAAAGGAATCAGGCTTAACAGTAACACAGTATGCTTTTTACCTTTCTTGTTCTGTAGAATTAATAGACAGCTATTTTAAAATTCATCGTTGAATATCAACATAATTTTTGATGGACACTTGGATTTCTCTATTTTACTAAGAGGTTGTGATAAATGCTGTTGCCAATATTTGAGTCTTTTTTAATCCCCAAAGAGTTTAGTATACAGAATTCTTAGAGGTAGATTTGTGTTTAATATGTTTCTGAATTTTTTTAACCTGTTCTGTCTTTTGGAAAATTAAAATTTCATGCTTGAAGTGGATAACAGTCAATGAGAGGGTTGTTTTTAACACCTGAACTACACTGTCATGTAGTTCTATAAGCAGACAGAATACTGATTTTAATGGGGGCTTTTTTTTCTTGATCAGTTTTCCTTGAAATTCATCTATTGTGGTTGAGATCGAATTAGAAAATAAATTTGTATCTACTCCATTAGATTTAAACTATAAGTTATTAGCTCCAAAAATAGAAATTCTGGAAATAACCTAATAGAAATCAGCTGTAAATTTTTTTTTTTTTGCTTTCCAGCTCTTTCCCCTGAATGTATTTAATAATACAAGTATTACTTTTCATTCTCCTCTTTAATACCTTACCATTTCCTGTTTTCTGATTCTATATTCTGAGGTATATATATAAATGGCAGAATGTATAAATAGCAATCTGAGATGTTGAATTTAGCCAAGGCACTAATAGCAACACTGAAGAACAGCAAGCAGCTCCTTATTTAGTGGCACAGGTTCCTTGAGATTTTAGATCAATGAGGGATTTTTTTTCCATTTTTTATTGTGATAAGATACACATAAAATTTACCATCTTAACCACTTTTAAGCATACAGGTCAGTGGTATTATATACATCCATAAAGTTGTGCAACCGTCACCACCATCCGTCTCCAGAGCTCTTTTCATCCTTGTAAAACTGAAATGCTATGGCCATTAAACGTTACCTCCCCATTTCCTCTTCCTCCAGTCCCTGGTAACCACCATTCCACTTTCTGTCTCTATGATTTCAACAACGTGCTTTAATTGTTAAGCTTGTTCCTACTTTGTACATTTTCCTATGTTCAGTATGAAGTTTTCCAAAAATTGTAACCCTTGTAGAGTTAAGCACTCTATTTCCATCAACCAGAAAACTGGCAAAATATACTTATTTGGCTAGAAGAAGTTAACTGCCATCTGTCAGAAGTTTTCAAAAAGATGATATAAAATTGCTTGATTATAATGAACACTTTTCAAAATAATAAAGATATTAATGATATCAAAGGTGCCCAGTTAGGTGTGGCACTATGTTCAGTCAGAACCTAAGCAAACGACGGTGTCACCCTTGCAACGAAGCTGGGAGAATAAGTAGTGCAAACACATTCTTGAAAAGATGTCCATGCAGAGGTAAAACCTATGTTTGTATTATAAAATTGGAAATCTTTTCTTTCTGCAGCTATGTTGAAAATACCTGAGGTTCAGAACTCACAATGATGTCAAGCTTTATAATAAACACTTAAAAATGTTCACAACAGGAATAAAGATGCAGACATAGAGAATGGACTTGAGGACACGGGAAGGGGGAAAGGTAAGCTGGGACGAAGTGAGACAGTAGCATTGACATATACACACTACCAAATGTAAAATAGATAGCTAGTGAGAAGCAGCTGCATAGCACAGGGAGATCAGCTCGGTGCTTTGTGACTACCTAGATGGGTGGGATAGGGAGGGAGACACAAGAGGGAGAGGATATGGAGATACATGTATACGTATAGCTGATTCACTTTGTTATACAGCAGAAACTAACAACATTGTAAAGTGATTATACTCCAATAAAAATGTTTTAAAAAATTATTTAAATAAAAATGCTAAAAAAATGTTGATAAAAGTTGCCTATGCTTTTGAGTGAAACAAGTTATCTTTAACGCTTTTCCAAGTATGGTATGTTATACAAGTGTATATACATGCATATATTTTTATACCTATATAATAATAATGTTTAAATATTAATGTTAAAGTTGTTATTGATAATTTAAAAATCCAGCTTAAGAAATACCTCAAGACTCTTATAAAGTTCTTATTTACCATATAGAGGTTATGTGCAAATACATGCAAATGTACAGAGAAACCAGTGTGTTGATCTTAAAGGAAAAAAAAGCAAAAGGAAAGAGTGAAACAATAAATTTTAAAATATTTAAAAATTTGGAGCTAAAACGATGATTTTGATGGCAGAGAATCCTAAGAATCCCTTTATTTTTTTCTTGTATCATAAAACCTCATAAACACCAATCTGACAGTCAGCATATAATTATATCCCTGGTACTTGGCACATAGGAGCTGTTTCTTAATATTTATCAAATGCGCTCTAAATGGAAGGTACTGTAATACATCTGTATTTCTTCCCTTCACAATTCCCACTCTTGTAATTTTAAGAAAAAAATCTATAATTTACTCCCCTTCATATCCTCTGGTCTTTTCTGCCATTAGTGACTCTAGAACTTCTGAAAATTTTTGGAATTTTAAAATTCCGTAATAGGTGTCCACATTTTTTCATCCGTTCTTTGATGATTGCCTTCAGCTTCTTGCCACCGAAAACCAGCACAGAGATAACCATCCTTTTAGGTTTCCTTGATTATAAATTTCCTGTCTTTTGCTTACTTTTTAAGTTGAATTCCCTGTCTTTTTCTTATTGATTTAAAGGAGCTCTTTGTATATTCTGGATATTGATGGCTTGATGATTTTTGTCAGTCTGTCAATTAGCTGTTGCCTTTGTCCATAGTCGTTGAACAGAGGTTGTAAATTTTGATATAATCAAATTAATCTCTTTTTGCCCTTATGAGTCATAATTTTAGGGTTTTAATTATTGAGTTATTTTCCTTAATTCTACTTCAAGTCACAAAACCCATGCCCCAGGTTATTTTCTATAAATTTAAAAGTTTTAATTTTATTGGTTAGGTTTTCAATATATTGAGAGTCTGTCTTGATAAGATTAGCTAACTACACATTTTTATTTTTCTCCATGGATAAGACAGTGTTTTCTGCACTATACTGGGTTTTTTTTAATATTTGTTTTTTATTTCATTTTAATAATAAAGTTTTCTTATACACAATTTTTTTTTCTGAAGTTCCTATTTTGTTCTATTGGTCAATTTCTCTGTTCTTGAACCAATACTACACTGTTTTTATAATCTTGGCCTTATAATCTTAATATGCGGTAGGACAAGTTTACTTTCTCCTTCAAAGTTAGCTATTCATGTGCCTTATTCTTTCATTTAAATTTTAGTTTATCAAGTTCTTCAAAGAAAATTCCAAGAAATTTTTATGTGGATTGCAGTTGATTCTTATTATTTTATTATTTATTTGTTTATTTATTTATTCAATCTCATTTTTTAATGCATTTCAAAGTTTTTATAGACATCAGAACATTTTCACCAAGAAGCACTTCAACATGCATATTGTTAATCAGAATTCAAGATTTATTTAAGGTTATTTATATTTTTTTAGGTAAAATGTACATAGTACAGTGAAACGCAAGTCAACCTTTCTATGAGCATTGCAAATGCATAAACCTAACCTGTGCAGCCCTGGACCCCCATCAAAATGATCTTGAAAATTCTGAACACACACAAAAATTTGTAATTGTGTAGGTAATGGATATTACCTAGACTTATTGTGGTGACCATTTCACAATATATATAGATATTGAATGGTTACGTTGTATACCTGAAACTAATACAATGTTATATGTCAAATGTATCTCAATTAAAAAAGATGGTGGCTACCTGAGCTGTTTTCGGTTTTGGCTATTATGAATAAGACTACCATGGATTCAAATTATTTTAAATTGACATTATTATAATGTGAAATTATTCAATCCAATAGCATGGAATATATTCCCATTTAAGATAATTTTCTGTCTTTTGTTAGTTTAAAAATTTTTTTCTCCTTAGACTATTTGTATATTCTTTGTTATTTCTGGATATTTTATAATTTTTGTTCCTATCAGGACCGGTTTTTAATTTTTATTTGTAACTTCCATTTGGTTATCTATAGGGTAGACAGATTTTTCTATGATGATCTTGTATCCACCAATTTTACTAAACTCTATCATTATGTTTAAAATCATTATCATTATGTTTAAAAATTCAATTTGGGTTTCTAGCTGCATCATCACTATCATCTCTAAATAATGACAGTATTATCTGTAACTCTCCAATTCTTAGACTGCTTAGTTTTAATTCACAGCATGGGTGGGGACTTAAGCAGCAGTGATGAGAAATGGCCATCCTTGTCCTGTTGTCCATCATAGGAGAATGTATTTGTGATTTATCCATGAACTTACATTTCCTCTATTTTTTTTGCTTGTTTTATGAACATTACTGAGTAGATGAGAGTTTTCAGTTTACTACTCAAAAATAGATGTTGAACTTTATCAAATACCTTTTTCTAAATACTCTGAGACAGTTTCTAAATCTTCAAAGTTTTCTCTTTTAATCTATTAATGTGGACAGTCACACTGATACTCTGAGGGTGAAGCATTCTCTTATTCCCAGGATAAATCCTACTTGATCATGATTAATTACTTTTAATCATGATTAATTACACTCTTTGATTTATTTAGTTTACATTTTATTTAGAATTTTTTGATTCTCACATTTATTGAATGAATGAAATGACTTTGTACTTTTTCTGTTCCAATTTTGACTCTTTATGCTTTTAAGAGAATTGATTTATCTGTCTAGCTTTTCATTAGCATTTAATATTTTATTTATTAGCACATAATTTTTCACAAATTCCCTCTTGCCATCTAAAACATTTTTATCTGTGGTTATTTCTATTTCACTTATTTTCATATGCTCCAGTTTTATTGACCACTTTTGCCATGTCTTATTAATCTTTTAAAAGAACCACATTTTAATTTTAATATTTTCTATTGATTTAAAAATATTATTCTGTTGTTTTCTTATCTTTATTATTTCTTTCAATCATGTTTCTTTGGACTTCCATTGTTGCTATTTTTCTAACTTCTTGAGTTGAAGTTTTAGCTTGTGGCTTTTAACTTCTTTTATTTCCTGGTCAATGTATTTAAAGCTATAAACATCTCTCTGTGTTGCTTTAGCTGTGTCAAATAAATTTGGACATGGGATTTTTATTGCCATTTGATGTGAAGCATTTTGTTATTTCCCTTTTAGTCCAAGGGTTATTTTGCAATATATAATTTAGTTTCTACACATACAGGAATTTTTAAAATCTTGCCTTTTATTATTAACTTCTAATTTTACTGCATTATGAGAATATAGTCAATATGACAGTAAGTCTGTGGAATTTATTGAAATTACCCTTGTGGCCTAATGTGCAGTCAGTTTTTGCAAGCATTTCTCATGTGCTCCAAAAGAATGTTTTCCTTGCTTTTTGTTTTTTAAATTCAGGGTTCTATGTACATTTAATACCTTGAATACTAATTGAATTGCTCTGATTTTTCATGTATCTTTTGTCTGTTTGAGTTCCAAGTTTCTGACATTAATGTATAAATATCCTCAACTACAGTTATTGGAAAACATATTTTCTCTCTACATTTCTGCAGATATTTTGAAGCTGTTTTGTTTTGCAAGTATAGGTTTATGGTGGCTAAAATTCTTGTTCTATTATGGCTTTTACTAGTACACAATATTTCCTTTTTATCTCTCATTCTATATTTTGCCAAATGTGAAGATTTCTATTCTAGCCTTCCCTTGGTTAATATTTCTTATAGCTTTTTTCATCCTTTTATTTTTAGTCTTTCTGATCTTTTATTTTCAGTGTGACTTTTGTAAACAACATGCTGTAAGATCTTATGTTTTGACAAATCCCTGGCTGACTTGTCTTGTTTCCAATGTCTTTTGTTTTATTTGCACGTTACACACGTTTTTACCGATGTTCTCGACAAAAGTGTTGGTCTGATAATAGCTACTCTGTCATATCTGGAAACAAAAGAAATACATTTTTTAATTTTAACAAATATCATTTGTTTCAACTAAATGAGATTTAAGGCCATTTTTGAAGGAAACAGTACACTTTTCCAATAAGAGTCTTGGTAGCCTTTTGACACAGGAAGGATAATGCAGTAGTTAATTCAGAATTCTTTAAATGTAAATGAGTACAATTCACCAGTCATTCTTATCTTCCATGTGGTTTTTAAACTCAGAATCTTCTGTACTTAATACAAACATCAGATACTGTTTTTGAAATTTTACATTATAAAGACAACTTTAAAATCTATCACATTCCCCAAACTGATTCACTCTGCGCAAAGGCATTGCATACATGTCATAAGTGACCTTCCTGGACACAATTATAAACGATCATCCTGCCCATAATTCAAAGACAGGTCCAGGAATTTCAAGACTCATTTTTACAAATCGTCCATGTCTCTACCATTATGATCAAAGCTGATAAATCAATTTCCATGAAAATACTTAGGCAGCGCTCCGGTGAATATGGCTTTCTAAATTTTGTCTCCTATAAACTAATGTTGATAGGCCCAGGGAAGTCAGTGTAGACCAGTTGTGTAAAGTGACTTTAAAAATCTTCTCATAAAAGCTTTTGTCTTTAAAAATGCATTTAATCCTTTTAAAAATACCTTCTTGAATACACAGAATTGGCTAAAAAAGCAGACTGAGAAAACATGGTAAATATAGATAGTTTATCCTCAGGTCTGTGCCCACACTGTCTTGGGCTCGGCTCCCCAGGAATATGGTGAGGGGGTAGGGAGAGGCTGGTAAAGGACAGTAAAAGAAACTGCCATAATCTCAGCCAATTTTTGCAGAAACCCACGAATAAACGTCTTGCAGTGATAACATGAGACAGAATAGGTGGGACAAACACGTATTTGAGACTGCATGATTTATTCGCCCGGGCTGCAACCAAGATGTGGGAGAAACAAAAAGTACAGCCGGCATCCAGAGCTTCTCTGCACACAGGCCCAGTGTAACCACTTTTATGCAAACCCCCAAACCCACCCCTTATAATCATGCCCTTTGTCTGCTGCATAAACCTCTCCCAGTCTCTTCTCCAATCTTTGCCCCAATATGGAGCTGACAAGACTAATTGTTGTCCATGCTTGGTTCACATTTCATGTTATTTATATAAAGCTTTTCTCTTTTTAGTATCATGACAGGCAGAAGGTGCCCTTTTCCTGAATTGGGCTTGAGGTGATTTACTAAGGTGACTGGTATGTGCAAGTTCAGTTTTCCCGGGACCTTGGCTCTACTTGGTTGAATTCCAACTGTGATCTTGACTCATCTTTGCACTTGAAGTCATGAGTGTTGAAATTCATCTCTTTCCTGTGTAACTCACTGACTGGAAAGGCACTCTTCAACATTCTATCCAGCACGTTCTATTTCTTCATGAATTAAGAATACTCACAGTCATAATGATCTTTTTAAATATCTTACCTTAAATCCTAGAGATATATTTACTTATACACACATAAAAGTCTAATACGAACAATGTACAAGAGTTAATATATTTTCCAAAATAATATTATTCTTTTCCTAGAACAATAAAATGTGATATAATTAAATTCTCTTCTTTCTGCCATCTCCCATCATAGATAGGTAACTCCTTTATTCTTTTTGTTTAAAATGGATAAAGTACAGAATAAACGTCAGTTGCTGAGGTTAAAGAACGAGTTTATATATATATATATGTTGTTATTTCCCTCAGGCATTACTATGAATAAAGTCATCCCATCAGGTGGTTTGCACATTAAAGTAAGTGTTTTTTCTTTATGCCTCTGGTAGAAGTGAACCCTAGTCCTAAGCACTTTTCATAAAACTATGAAGATTGTCACTTAGCAGAATGCTAATTTGACCAACTTACTGACACTATTTGAACAGAAATGTGCAACTACAGCGGGATTACTATGTTCAAAGTTAAAGGCAAAGAAGAAAAAAGTTAAAGGCAATATGGAGTGTTTTATTCCTCAAATTCAGAAAATATGCATCATTAAAATTATCAGTATCTAAAAAATGATTATTACAATTTACGAAGTTCATTCACAAATATTATACCATTTATACAAAGATCAGAAGACAGGTTAAAGGAATTAAAACTCTTGATAAGCCCAGAAGAGAGGGTGAGTTGCAGCCTAACAGAAGCTTCCAAATTGAGGGGAATATCCAAAGGGGATTTTCACCATAAAATGACAAACAGATATGAAAATTCATGTGATTTATGTTTTCTTTAAGGAATTATTTTTCAAGAAAATGGCCTACTAAAATGTGTGTCTGAGATGAGCTAAAAATCCATGATTAAAATCCTCTTTTCTCAGTTCTGTTTTAATGAAGGATTAGATTAAGGACACGTAACCCAAAGTCCCTGTTCTGAGGGCTTTACATGTGGGCGTTGGGGTCCCTGACCCCCCTGAAATTATGTGCACAGTCCATGCAAAGAGGAAATGTTTCAGTGGAGAGGACTCCTAGCTAGCATCAGATTCTCAAAAGGGTCCACACATGATCCCTCCTCTCCCTGCAAAGTTACAAACTAGTGGATAAAATGCTTTCACGGAGCTCTTGTTAACAGCACTAAGATGAAGACGTGTATATATTTCTTCTTTTAATGCTGAATACAATGACAGAAAATCATTCTGTAAATTGATATGAAGGGCAAAAAGCATAAGTTGTAAATGAAGAAGGTCCCCCATTTAAAAATCATTTATACCTAAATAAATTGCCACTTTTATATAATTGTTACCTGGCAAGTTTCCCAGATAAAATTGTGATGCTACACAATCCGGAAGATCATCAAACTTTTACTCAGATAGAGGTCAGACACTCTCATCTTATTGAAGATGATTTCAGTTTTAAATCATCAGACAAGAGAAAATCCCAATTTTGATAATATGAACCTAAAGATTTGGACTTGCAAACACAGTTGAACTTAATAACATTTAAAACTAAACTTCCAAAAAAAAAAAAAAAAAAAAAAAAAAAAAAACTAAACTTCCTTTATCTTGCCAAAGCATCCTCGAGAACACTTAGTCTACAAATAATAAATGCTGGAGAGGGTGTGGAGAAAAGGGAACCCTCCTACACTGTTGGTGGGAATGTAAATTGTTGTAGCCACTATGGAGAACAGTATGGAGTCCCTTAAAAAACTAAAAATTGAGCTACCATATGATCCAGCAATCCCACTTCTTGGCATATACTCGGACAAAACTATAATTCCAAAAGATACATGCACCCCTATATTCATTGCAGCACCATTTACAATAGCCCAGACATCAAAGCAACCTAAATGTCCATCGACAGATGAATGGATAAAGAAGATGTGACACATATATACAATGGAATATTACTCAGCCATAAAAAGAATGAAATAATGTCATTTGTAGCAACATGGACGGACCTAGAGATTATCATCCTAAGTGAAGTAAACCAGACAAAGAAAGACAAACATCATATGATATCACTTATATATGAATCTAAAAAAAAAAGATATAAATGAACTTATTTACAAAACAGAAATAGACCCACAGACACAGAAAACAAACTTATGGTTACCCAAGAGGAAGGGGGGAGGGATAAATTAGGAGTTTGGAATTAACATATACACACTGCTATATATAAAATAGATAACTAACGAGGACCTACTGTATAGCACAGGGAACTCTACTCAACATTTTGTAATAACCTATAAGGGAAAATATCTGAAAAAGATAGATATATATGTATGTATAACTGAATCACTTGGCTATACACCTGAAACTAACACAACATTGTAAGTCAACTCTACTTCAATTAAAAAAAAAAAGGACACTTCTGATGTTGTTGTATCAGTAATGTTGAAAGTTAAGACTCATAGTTAGATTTAATTATTAGAAAAACTAAAGCTATTGCTGTTACTGCTTAGCTTTTACGTTACGTATTTTCCTTACAGATAAGTGGGCCATAAACTAAATAGGTGAGTTACTTACTCAAGTCTGTTTATGACCTCTTTCAAATCCAGAAAACACTGCCGTCAATTTATTTTTTGCAGGAATCCTAGGTCAACAAGTCTTTTGCCTCTTGAGTAATCCTTGGCAGGTGTGGAGCAGTAAATCATGTTTCTTTTATTATTGCAGGTTACCAGAAGCTATAAGGTTATCTAAAACTTTTTATAACCTCTCTCAGTAATTTTCCATTCGCAGGTCTCTCATCCAATAATTCTGATAAAATTTTAGAGTTGGGCCTTTGCTGGTAATAATCGGTGAAATATGGCTGGCCCTCCCCTTCACCGTACCCTCACCACCCCCCATGCCTGCACTTCCCCCACCCACTCTAATTTTCATGTTCAAAACTCTTCTATATTTGCTCTTAAAAGACAATTTGGCTGGTTGTAGAGACGCTGGGCTTGCGCACGCTTTTCATGGGCGCCTATTTTGTAGTTGTTAGGCCACCGTGCTCAGGTATTAAACGCTGCTGTGGAAAGGAAAGATCTGTTGCTTAGTTTTCTTCCCATTTGAAAGGAATTGATCTTATCTTGCTGCCCAAAGGATTCTTTCTTTATTTGGTAACTTTAATAATTTTAATAGCATATATCTTAACATTACTTGTCCTAGGTTAATTTTATCTGTATTATAGTGTTCCTTTTTAATATATACAAGTTAAGTTTTTTTTTAATATCAGGAAAGTTTAATTGAATTATAATTTTTCATATTCTTCAGAAATTCTACTTAATGAGTATGTTTTGCTTCCTTTGCTGTCTTCTCTACCTATCTTTTTCTTTCTTTTTTTCTAATTTTTCTATTTCTTTTATTACTTTTGTGTCATTTTATTGGCTTGTTCCTCTTCCATCCTCTGTGTTCTCTGTTTTCCATAGTGCCTTTTTCTGTCGTACTCCTTGTCTTGATTCAGAATGATTTCACCTCTCTTTTCCTGTATCTTCCCTGAGTTTCACCAGCTACTGTTCCACCATATCCTGTTGTCCGGCCCCAGTTTCCCTGACCCCTCTGACTGCTTTCTGGTCTTCATTCCTGGGCTCGCCTCATTAACAATTCTTTAGTGTCATGTTGGAATATTGGTACCATCTTCATATGTAGGGAATTTTGCTGCTTCTTGTCTTCATTTTCTAACGGCTCCTTGGTATGGATGGTGTGCTTATGTTTTCTTTCTTTCTTTCTTTTTTTTTTTTTTACTGTTCTGATCGTTGCCTCTGTTAAAAATAAACTTTACTTTTTAAAACAGTTTTAGATTTGCAGAAAAATTGTGAAGATAGTAGAGAGAGTTCCTATATAACCACAGACTCAGTTTCCCATATTATTAACATATTACATTAATGCGGTACATTTGTCATGATTAATGAACCAATACTGAAACACTATTATTAACTAAGGTCCGTACATTATTCAGATTTCTTTATGTTATTTTTTGCTTTATGGGTTGTCTAATGTCCTTTTTCTGTAACCAGGACAGCATATTACATTTAGTTGCCATTCTCCTTAGTCTCCCCTTGGCTGTGACAGTTTCTCAGACTTTTCTTATGTTTGTTGACCTTGACGGTTTTGAGTAATGGTCAGATATTTTGTAGACAAATTGGAATTTGTCTGATATTTTTCTCATGATTAGACTGGGGCTATGGGGGTGGTAGAGGAAGACAAAGAGGTAAAATTTTGCTTCCATTACATCACATCAAGGGTATATAACATCAACATGACTTATCAGTGTTGACGTTGGCCTTGATCACCTGGGTAAGGTAGTGTTTTCGAGTTTCCCCACTGTCAAGTTACTCTTTTCCCCCCTTTTCCATACTGTACTCTTTGGAAGGAAGTCATCGTGTGCAGCTCACCTTAAGGAGTGGGGACTTATGCTCCACCTCCTTGACAGCAGAGTAGCTACAAATTATTTGGAATTTTTCTGCATGGGAGATTTGTCTCCTCACCCCCATTTATTTATTTCTTCAACCATCTACTTATATCAGTGTTGACTCTTGGTTATTTATTTTATAGTTTAAGTTTTACTTCAATAGTACTTTATTTTATTGCTCAAACTGTTCTACTTTTGGCCATTGGCAGTTCTTTCATTTGACTGCTGTGCCCCTTTGGCATATCCCTATCATTGCAGGTTATTTATTTACTTATCTGTGCGTTCTTACTTTCTGGCATTATAAGATACTCCAGGTTCATCTTGGGTATTTTCTGCCCTACCTCTGAGAATCTACCATTTCTCCAAGGAGCTATGGGTCCTTTTATTTGAAAAAGCTATTAGAAATCAAGACCTAAAAAACTGAAAAATAAAATAAAACAAAACAAAGCAAAGTAAACAAAACAAAATAAAATAAAACAAAAGAAAGAAATCAAGACCTTGGCACTAAGTGTGCTTGTTACTGCTGGAGCGTTGATCCTTGTTCTGACAGAACAAGGAAATATACGTGTGTGTACTAAGCTGGGCATACACATATCTATAACTATTTCTGTGGGTGACCATTGTATCTGTATTGAGTTAACACGAGTTTATACTGATGTCTCCAATTCCAACCCATTACCTCATAGGTCATTCTAGCCTCTTCCTCTTGCTGATCCATAGCTGCCCACTCCAGCAGTGAGAAGCCTGGCTCCCATGATGTGCCATCCATTGACTTAATTGTTTAATTCCAGTGTGCCTGTGTAGCAGTACCAGAATTGTTCATCTGCACCCCCATTGTTGATAAACAACTCTAGCAGCTAGAGTACAGTGATTACAGACAATTTTTTTTAAGTTACTCAGGCCAGTAACTTTTCCCCCACTCCCTTCCTTAAATGACTCTTTCATATATTTTTAATACAGTAAGATTATTGTCACTTTCTGCATTCCATCCTAAGAGAGTTTTTAAAAATTTGCGTACACTAAAGTTCACTCTTGATGATGTAAAGTTCTGTGGATTTTGACAAATACGTAGTGTCATGTATCTACCATAACAGTATCACACAGAATAGTTTCACTGCCCTAAAAAATGCCCTACGCTTGGGCTTCCCTGGTGGCGCAGTGGTTGGGAGTCCGCCTGCCGATGCAGGGGATGCGGGTTCGTGCTCCGGTCTGGGAGGGTCCCGCATGCCGCGGAGCGGCTGCACCTGTGGGCCGTGGCCGCTGAGCCTGCGTGTCCTGGAGCCTCTTGCTCCGCGGCGGGAGAGGCCACAGAAGTGGGAGGCCCGCGTATCGCAAAAAAAAAAAAAAAAAAAAAAAAAAAACCCTCTTTGTCTTTTTTTT
>NW_020175024.1:221447-224838 GCF_003031525.2 Neophocaena asiaeorientalis asiaeorientalis
GCCCATATAACAAAAAAAAAAAAAAAAAAAAAAAAAAATTCCCTATGCTTGACTTATTTAACCCTTCCCCCTTTTTCTTGAACTGCTGGCAATGGCTGATATTTTTACTATTGCTATAGTTTTGTCTTTTGCAAAATGTCATACAATTGGAAGCATGGAATATGTAGCCTTGTCAGACTGACTTTTTTACTTAGCAATATGTTTTTAAGATTCATCCATGTCTTTCTTTGACTTGATTACACATTTTCTTTTTATTGCTGAATAATATTTCATTGTGTGAATGTGCCATGATTTTTTTATCCATTGTAGTTATGGTTGCTTCCACTTTTGGTGATTGTGAAAATAGCTGATACATTCATGTGCAGATTTTGTGGGAACATATGTTTCCAAATCAACAAGATTGCTAGATTATATGGTAAGAGTATGTTTAACTTGTAAGAAGCTGCCAAAGTGTTTTCCAAAGTAGCTGTACAGTTCTCCTTTCCCGGTAGCAATGAATGAGAATTCCTGTTGCTCCATATTCTCAACAGCAGTTGCTCTTGTCAAGTTTTTTAATTTTAATTTTAGCATTCATAACTATTCTAATAGTTATGTAGTAGTACCTTGTTGCTTAAGTTTGCAGTTCCCTGATTATGAAGGATTTGAGCATCTTTTTATTGATACATACTGAATTCCTATCTGTATATCTTCTTTGATGAGGTGTCTATTCAGATCTTTTGACCTTCTTAAAAGTGGGTGATTGTTTCCTTATTATTGAGTTTTTAGAAATCTTAGGTATTTTGGATACAAGTCCTTTATCAGATACATATTTTGCAAATATTTTCTCCAAGTTTGTGGGAGTGTTTTTCACAAAGCAGAATAAAGTCCAATTTCTGGATTATGCTTTTGGTGTTTTATATAAAAAATCATTAGCAAACTCAAGGTTATCCAAATTTTCTCCTATGTTTTCTCTAGGTGTTTTGTAGTTTTGCATTTTACCTTTAGGTTTATAAGTAATTTTGAATTAATTTTTGTGAAAGATATAAGATCTAAGTTCTTTTTTTGCATAAAGACATTATTTGTTGAAAAGTCTATCCTTTCTCTGTTTAATTGCCTTTGCTCCTTTACCAAATATCAACTGACTATATTTGTGTGGGTCTATACCTGGACTCTCACTTCTGTTCCTTTGATGTATGGTGTCTACCCTTTCACTGATATATCACTGGCTTGATTGCTACAACTCTGTAATAAGTCTTGAAATCAGGTAGTGAGAATCTTCCAATTTTGTTCTTCTTTTTCAGTATTATCTTGGCTTCTCTAGGCCTTTTTCATTTCCATATAAACTTTATATTCAGTTTGTCAATATCTACAAAATATCTTGCTGAGATTTTGACTGAGTTTACATTGAATCTATAGATCAAGTTAGGAATAATTGACATGTTAACAATATTGAGTCTTCCGTCCATGATCATGGACTATCTATCCATTTGTTTAGATCTTCTTTTACTTCTTCCATCAGTTCCTTTACTTCTTTCATCAATTTTACCATTTTTAGCATATATATCCTACACATATTTTGTTAGATTTATACCTTATTATTTCATATTTTGGTATGGTCTGAGTGGTATTTTCTTAATTTCAAAATCCAATTGCTCACTGCTGGCATATGGAAAGCAACTGATTTCTCTACATTAGCCTTGTATCCTGTGACCTTACTATACTCACCCGTTAGTTGCAGGAGTTTTTTGTTTGGTTTGTTCAGCTTTTTCTTGTTGTAAAAACAGTGACCATTTCTGAGCTCTTTACGTGTCATAGCTGCAACTGGAAGTCTGTTTATTCTTCTGTTGTTAGCAAATTTGAGGGACTTACATTGTCTTGGACTAGCTATTTTGCAGGAGGTTCCTGTACATGTCAGGTGTGGGAGTCGGTAGTAGGGACGGGTGAGTTCTCAAGGTTTTTCTGCTTCTCTTCCTCCTTTGTTGCTATCATGATGGACTGTTTCTTGATAATAGGGCTCTCTGTGTAGCCTCGTTTCCTCTGGCCCTCGTAGCCTAACTGGATCCCAGAGTCCTTCTATCACCAACCCTGAACACCACCCTAGGGTCTTCCACTGGCTGCTATCACTAGGAGACATAGCCTTTCTCTTCCAAGACATGCCTCTTCTCTTTTCAAAAGGGAGTACTTTTTGAGATCTGCCTTTTCTGGGTTCCACTCATTAATTTTCATGCCCTTCTCCAGCAATTATGCTCGTATATTTAATTTCTGTCCAAATAGGTTTTACTCAGGATGGGTTATTTGTTGATTTCCAACATTTGATACCAAAAGGCCTCCTCTATACTCTCTGTTCTTCCCCACTACATCTGGCAGCTTCCCGCTCAGGACTTGCTGGTCTTAGTTTCTTTTGGCCACGCTTACACATAATTTGGAGTTTGTGGATTTTTCTGTCTCCTGCTTTCACCGAAGATGTATTTCATGGCTTTATTTTTGTTCTCCTTGTTGCTCTATTTGGTTTCCAGGAGAAGTAGGAAGATTCAAAACTAAGCAGTCGCCATGTTCCTAACCTCTGTTCCAAATTTAGAAATAAAAAGAAACGTGAAGAACAGGAAAGGGAACGCCAGAGTCGCGCTGCTGCCCGGCGCAGAGTGCAATGTCAAAGGCGCCCCCTGGAGTGGAGCGTAAATACACCACTGTCAGTCATCGTTACTCCTGTAATCTGAAAACTGCGCGTTCTTTTCCTTCTTGATGTTATATACTCCCAATTGGGATTTTAATAAATAAACAGGTAGCGATGTAAGTGCAAAGTAACTTGGTCTTATTTGGAAGAATCAGGTTTTGAGAATTTCACTTTGATGAGATCATACAGGAGAGAAAGGCAGTTAAAGCTGGATTTTACCTCACCAGAGATTTTCCCCTTCATATATGAACCGTGACTACATAAACAAATGATTGTAAATGATTCTAAAGGTCCGTCCATCCACCTAAATACACATACATTCACACAGGGGAATTTTTCTTTTTAATCTTCATAGGCACTCTGATAAATATTTTAGGCGAGAAGTGCTTCTTCAGTAGTTTGTGTCAGTTTCCTTCCTCAAGGCAGGAAACCTTAAAATAAAAATATCTTCATTCTGTGCAATTACATACGGTTTTCGCATTGCCTATGAGTAATTACTTAGACAGTAATAACAAAATATTTTAAATACATTTGCATCTAAGCATTTAAGTGTATAATTAACGGTGTCCATGTTATTTACGTGTGAAAGAAATCTGGCAACTTACTGAGGAAGCTAAAAGAAATAACAAAACCTGTTCTTCTCAATAAAAACTACTTTATTGAGTTTTTATAGGAATGTGTGTTTGAGATATATATATATATATATATATATATATATATATATATAAAACTGAATCA